>NW_025533358.1:0-36701 GCF_020631705.1 Daphnia magna | reverse complement strand
TGGCATAGTTCTGTTGTGAAACGGATTGAATTATTCTAAATTTCATTGCATCCACTTTTCGGTATGAAAACGATGAATCATTCAGCAGAACTTGACTTACCATGAAGGGGAGACGGAAATAGTGAAGAGGTGTCTGCAGCCGCTGCTACTGATTCCATCGTAACCAGCTATTGATCCATTGAGTGCAACAAATCTTCCGTAAGCTTCTTACCGTGAATAATTCAGACGATCAAAGATTGTTGCCATCCTCTCCCTACTTGCTTTTCGATTACAAATCGTTTAAGATGTCATATGCATGTTTTCTATAGATCTTCATCCTCGATCGACCGATACGTCTGCCGGAAGACTAGCAGCGAAGGTGACACTCGTGATCCGTGTCACTTCCTGGATGATAATTTCTGGTCTTGGAACGATTGAAGCGAGAATGCTTGCAAACAGGAGAGGCTTCCCCTTCTTTCCGACAACTTCCTCAACGTTGACTGGTTGAAAGAAACATCCAAGATGTAGAGTAAACATATTGGGATTCTTTTTTCCTAACGCATTTCCATAACTCGTTTCACGATACAAGACATCTAATGCAAAAAGGAACAGCCAATTGACTATGTGGCTCATTGATTGCTGTTCTGCTTATCATGGATTCATTCGTGCTCGCATGGATTATGAATAGGCTAACTAACAGACGAGTTGCTTGACTATGAATCGAATACCGGCGGTGGACTAGGTAACCGTATTTTTAATTATTCGTTCATCTTTGATCTGTTTTTGACGTTATTTGATTAAGATTTCTTTTTCCATGCGGTAGTGGAAAAAGATGCGATCCGTAAGAGAGCCGTGAATGGGAAACTGTTTGGGATTGTTGTTGGTGCCACTTCCTAACAAACCGCCACCGACTGATAATTTAGCCGATCCGGCGGTCACTGCTGGGAGTGCTGGACGGGATGGCGGATGAAAAGTCTGTCGACTCTGGATTCAGCAGACGTTCCAGCAGACGGGCTGATGGAATACACTTCTTCTCGAATACTTCGCCGCCGCTGAGTACCATCACGGCGGTTGTTGTGGCGGATGCTTCCGTCGCTGCTGTTGCTGGATCTCTTTCGTCTGAACGATCATCGTCGACTTTGCTATCATCGTACAGCAAGCCAAAGCCGTCTGACTACTAGATGTCAATTAAGTTGCTTACGACTTGAATACGATGTTTTATTGAATGGCGAAAATGAAATCAAGCGAATTACTCATCATCGACGTCGATGTTGACTTGATTCGATGGGCTACCTCGTCCTGACTCGCATTCCAGCTGTTCCACATCCGGACTGGTACTCTCCCATCACCTTCTATTCGGATCCTTTTTTTTTTTTTTTTAATTTCACATTATTTAAGGTAAATATCCCAAACGTTTCAGCTAAACAAAAGATTTTAATCGACTTACTTGCTCGCTGTTGATTGGCGACGTCACTTGTTCCTGTTCTTCTTCTCGTCTTTCTTCGTCCTTCATCCGCTCCGTTTGCGCCATTTAGCCTGTCGATTTGGAACCAAAACTACACACACCAATCGTGTTGTGGTACAGGACGCTATTTACTTCTGCTTAATGATAGTTAAAAAATAAAAATGCCATTCCACAGGAGAATCTTGTGGGATAACCGATTTACACCTGTGATGCTATACACGCCAAAGATGAACCACATTTCTGGTTTATTGAAAGACCTTAACTTAAAAAGCAGGAAAAGAATCAAATATGGGATTGAATTGATAGCAATAAACGTCGATAGTTTTATCCAGAGCTGTTACACCTGGTACACACTCAATCGTGCAGCCAATTGAGTAGCCACCAGTACTTGGAAAGGTATGAACACTCTAGAAAAGGTGGTAATAGAAATATTAATAATGTAGATTGGCATGTTTGATCCAAAAAATGACTTCTATACGTTATTAATCGAGGTATAATGTCATGGAAGGTAAGTTAGGCGTTATAATTTTTTCAGGCGATGTTGCCAGTATTTAGAAATTTGAAAAAGAAATTGTACTTACAATATTATTTTTCGGATGTCTCCTTTATTATTTAAAAATGCACCCATGCTTTTCATGGCACAATTGTCTGAGTATCTTAGGGTGGATCCCTTTAAGTTGCGCCAGGTGTGAATTAGGTATTCTAATATAAATTATTTAGTTGAAATGATACTTATTTATACATTTTGCTTAAGGTTTTATGTTATTACTTGTTAATTCTTCTTATGTTGGGTTCATTATTCCTGCTGGGATTGTAAAATTTGCTTTCCGCCTTTGCCAGATCTTTTTTGCAAGTACTAGGTAAATATTTATTATTTTAAATATATTTTAGTTAAAAGTTGTAGTACTCACTTTTAAATATTCATTGGTGAATATAGAGATGACATTAGTTCACTTGTGAATTTGTATATGGTATTTCGAATTTTTATTAATAGTATCTATTGTCCAGTCTTCTGAGACTATTTACTTCATTTCTATTTTTCAAGGTGCTGTTTTATATGCAATGGAATAGTGAATGGCTGTGTTGTTGGATATTTCTAAAATAAAAAGTTTAGTTAAGTTATTAGTTGAATATGTTATTGAATATATTAAAATATTACCGTAAGTTCGTTGTTTTGTAAGTTTGTTACATCAGATTCATCTTCAGATTCATGGTATATGAAGGTGAATCTTCCTCGTTGTTATTAGGATCCAGAATGATGTTGATTTGTTGTTGCTTAGTGGTATTTCTAGTTCTATATTGTTCATTCCTTCTATTTCGTTGTATTTTTATATTTAATTATAAATGTTTCAAAAGTAATAGCGTTAAAAAATGATTTACCTTTTTTAAGTTGTTTATGGTATCCTGCAGCTCTCCGTTTTCTGTTTCCAATTTTTGTATTTGTTGGTTCTAAATAGAAATATAATGCTAAATATTTGTTGTATATAGTTTATTAGTATAATTATTACATTTACCTTGTTTATTTCCAATTCCTCTAATTGTTGTTTGTAAGTTTCTATTAGCAACCTGATATCGAGTACAAAATATTTTTATTTTTTGCTACACAGTATTCTAAGAGTTCTTTACCTTATTTATTTCGTTTCCTTCTTTATAGTTTTTATTCAGCTTGAAGTTTTAAGATTTTGGCCACTAACGATGCTTTTTTTTTCACTAAGAAGCTTTTTTTCTTCTGATTTGGTCATTTAAAAATTTGTTTGTATTTGTATTTTTGAATTTTTGAATCTGTAGCAGATGACAGTAGTAGATAGTATTTCCAGTGTTGTGACTTTTTATGTATAATTATGTAATTTCTAGTTTTCATGAATTGTTCGTAATTGAATTTATTTGCTTGTTATTTATTTAAATAAATTTAGTTATAATTTATTATTTGAAAATGAAGTTATTGTATGTAAAGTTTATTTATATAGATTTTAAAATATAACATGCAACAACGAATAATTTCATGTTGCAGACGACATATTGTATTCTTTTTATGTTAATGTAATATTAGTGTTAAAAGTAATGTTACTTTTTACTTAACTTAAATGTGTTAATTTTACTTAATATTTTGCGTGTTTAACTTAATTATTTTACTTTAATTTACTATTTTACTTAATTTTTGGAGTGGTTAACTTAATTATTTTACTTTACTTTACTATTTTACTTTATGACTTTACTTTACTTTACTTTTATACTTTATTACTTTAATTTACTTTACTATATTACTTTATGACTTTACTTTACTTTACTATTTTACTTTATTACTTTACTATTACATTACTTTTCCCACCCAAAACCCCTATTTTGCCTCGCATAGCTCGGGCTTGGTCCGCGTTACTTGTATATTTAAGTATAGTTAAGTTAAGTTATTTTAGGTTACTAGTTTACTTTATTACTTTACTATTCCATTACTTTACCCACCCAAAACCCCTATTTTGCCTCGCATAGCTCGGGCTTGGTCCCGTTTAGTTACTTAAGTATAGTTAAGTTAAGTTATTTTAGTTAAGTAAATTTGGTCGGGTAAAATAGACTTTTACCCAGTATTTCTTACCTACCTCTTTCGTTCTACTTCGTTTCATCGTATCACCTTTTCGTTCGTTCGTCGTTTCGCTTTTTGTTTGTAACATAGTGGTGCCGAAACCCGGGAATTTTATTCGACCCTGGTAACTTTAAGTGAATTTGGCTTTTCGGCTTTTCGTTTCGGTTTTTTTGTTGTGTGCCTTTGTCTCAAGACATCTTAACTCTAAATCAACCGCCAGCCCAGGAGGGGTAACGGTCAGGGTTCTCGGATTTCAGCAAGGGCTTCATCGCGTGCTACCGAGTTTTAAATGTACCTAGCCTTTATTAAAGACGTTTTTTGAGTATTTCGAGCATCTGGTACTCTCACAGTAAGGAAACATGGCTTCTCAAGATGACTTTGCTGATGACGCTGCGTTCGAAGTCGATGCCCCAGATAATGCTGCTCCGGCTCCTTCGCCAAGTCGTTCTTTCGCCACCGATTCGACCGGCTGTTTGGACCCTACAGCTTTGATCCGCAAACGCACCCACTCTCGAAGGAATTTCACCCGCCAGTTTGAATATGGCCAGGAAGGTGATCCACGAGACCGGGGCTAGCAGCTACATGGACTTATTGAGAAGTCCGATACTCATTATGAGCAATGCATGTATTATCATCATCGGTATTGCGCTAAAATGGGTATTTCCGACGACGCTTTGTTGGACAATAAGCGCCTTGATTTTGATGCCGCTCACGAAGAATTTGCAAGGGCACGTTGCCTTGGGCAGCACACCGTGCCATCAATCCGTACGAGATCTCAAGTTTGTCCCGGTCTGGTCAAGTCAGCCCGTCAACCCGATTTAAGCCCCGCTGGACCTCGCGCCAATACCTCTCTCCGGTGGGATTGAGTCGACTCGTCAACCAGAGTTAGTTTTGCTGGACGTTAGGGCCCCCGTCAGTACCTCTCGTCAGACCGGTGAGGTACCTCCAGGCCGAAGCAATTCGAGTTCCAGCTTTGGAAGTCATCATAAAACCGATGTGGATTCTTCGCAATCTGTGTCAAGTTCGAAGTCCTCCATGGCCCGCAGTGTCTCGTCTTCCTATCTTTCACGAAGTTCTTCCCGTTCGTCTCTGACAAGAGAACGCCGTGCAGCCGAATTCGAACTCGAAATGGCTCACAAACGGCGGGAAGAGGAGTCGAAAGAGAACGATCGCCTGGATGAAATAGCTCGAAAACTTCACGAGGAGAAAATTCGCGTGGAAGCCAGGCGAAAGGAACGGAAAATCGAAGAAGAAATCGCACGACTCCGCATGAACGATGAATTATCAAGGAGGTTCATTTGTTCGTCTTCGCGGACTTCTTTTAATTCTATCAGCGAGTCAGATGAAGATTTTTTCCCCGGTCTATCGTCGAGGCGGAAAATTCGTTCTCAAAAGGTTCCTGAAACCGGGCCGGCCGTCATGACTGCAGATAGCTGGATCGACCGTTTGGAGCAGAGATTATCAACTTCTCCCGCTTCCGCACCAGGGCCTTGGATGTTCGGAGGTTCTGCTCCATTCCCGTGCAAGACTACATTCGATGGCGACCCAAGAGATTGGCTTCTTTTTGCCTCGCGTTTTCAGGCACTCGTACAAGACGTCATCCCAAACGACGCCCAGCGCTTAGCAATCCTGACAGAGTGGTTAGGACCCAATGTTTTTCGTCGCATCGCCCCGCTACTGAAGGCTCCCCGTGGGTACGCCACAGTTCTCACCTACCTCAAGAAACCCTATGGTTGGAGTGAGCAAATAGCGCATTGTCAAATCCACGATCTTCTTAGTCTTCCTGGCGTCAAACCGTGTCATCGTCAAGCGCTCGAAGTTTTTTCCGATCAGCTGCATGGAGCTGTTGTAAGGTTTTGGAGCAAGGAGGTTTGGAACACGATCTGAAAAGTGCTGCCAACCTAGACCAAGCAGTTCACAAGTTGCCTCCATTTGTCCGCCATCGCTGGGCCCGGTCACGTTTGCAAGCAATCGCCGAAGGTTGTCGATCTTTGCGACCTCGATCGTTTTCTGGAAGAGGTTGTTGAAGAGGAGCGGTTGGCTCGTTCGTCCGTGGAGTTGGCGCCCCGAATCGAATTCCATGAAAAGCGTGTAACGTTTCACAAGCCTTTTTTTTAAAACTTAATTTGGTGAAACCTCCAATTCGGAAACCGTCATCCGTTCGTCCACCTTCGACCGTCCTAGCCAACCAAACCGCGGAAGAAGTTGATGGCGAGTGTCCAGGTTGTGGGGAAGCCCACCGACTGATGGCCTGTGCCGAATTTTGACGGAAGACGCTGAGCGAACGAGCGCTGGTAGCGAAGGAGAAAGGTGTCTGTTTTAACTGTCTTGGCGGAAAACATCGTAGTGTCGACTATCGTTCGAAACCAGCCTGCGAATCATCCGGCTGCCGTGCTCGTCATCATTCGCTGTTGCATGGTGCAGAAAGAGTTTTTCCCGAGAAAAATAGACAACGCCAAATTCCGCCTTCCATCGGGGGCCAAGATTACGCTCAAGGACCTCAAACGCTCGCAATCACTCCCCGCCTTTCTTCCGATGTTCTCTTGGCCGTTGTTCTCGTACGACTTCGAGCTGGATGCCGGACTTTGGACGTTTTCGCTCTTCTCGATACTGGTAGCCAAGCTACCCTTTTGCGTGAAGACGCGGCCCAGGCAGTCGGCCTGAAAGGAAGGCCCCACAAAGTTCGTTTCGGGACCTTCCATGGGAAAAATCTTGTAGTAGACACTCGTCTAGTCGATTTCGCTGTTTCGTCGCTGGGTGGGGGGAACATAACTGTCAAGTGTCCGACGCTTTCGTGGTACCTCATCTTAATGTTGGTCAGCGCAAAATGACCGATGTTCTCGCCTCCTTCGAGTATCTTCGTGGTCTCAACTTTCCCGCTCGGAACGCTACCGAAGTTCAAGTTTTGATCGGCACGGACGTCCAAGACGCTCACCTGAACCTGGAAGTCCGTCGCCCGCCAATTGGAGTCAGATGGCCTAATGCTGTGCTCACCCCGTTTGGCTGGTGCGTTGTCGGGAGAACCTTTTCGTCGCCCACAACACAAACCCCAAGTGTGAATTTCGTTAAGTTGGGAACGGTCCAGCAGCTGGAAGAGTCTGTCGAAAGGTTCTGGAAGACTCAATCTCTACCAGTTCGTGAGGCTCCAAAGACCTTTATGTCCGCGCTTGACCATGTCGCCCTCGAACAACTCGAATCGACCATTCGTCACGCGGGAACGCGTTATGAGATTGGTTTGCCTGTTGCCGCCCAGATTGCCCTGAGTTGCCCGACAACAGGGAGTTTGAACGCCGGAAATTGTTCGCCTTGGAGAGAAGACGATGATCTTCGCCGAACAGTCGTGGAGCAGATGCAGGAAGTCTTCAGCAACGGGCACGCCGTTAAAGTCACGTCGACGGCCCCTGGTTCTAAAGTCTGGTTCCTACCGTATGATCCGGTTCGTCATCCCAGTAAACCCAACAAGATTCTTCTCGACTACGAAGCCGCTGCCCGTTTCAAGGGAACGGCCATTAATGACATTCTGCTGAAAGGTCCTGATCTTACCACGCAGTTACTCGCCGTGTTGCTTCGCTTTCGTGAAAGAATAATTGGGGTTACAGCAGACATTGCGAGAATGTTCTACCAAGTTCTTGTTCGCGAATCTGATCGTCCGATGTTTCGCTTCGTATGGCGTGATCCTGGAACGGAAGACGATCTTCCGGAGTTAGAGATGACGTTGCATATCTTCGGTGCTGTCTTTTCGCCGACGGGCTGCAGTTTTGCCCTACAACGCCTCGAAAAGGATGCGCCCAACCACCTTTAAGAAGTTGCGAGCCGTATCCGTTCCGACTTTTGTGTGGATAAATTATTATCGTCGTTCGAAGAAGTGGAAGAAGGAGCGTCCGCTAGCAAGGTGCTCATTGAATTGCTAAACATTGGTGGTTTCAAACTCGTCCAATTCCTCAGCTCTTCGCGTCCACTGCTGGATCGACTTCCGTCATCATCTCGCCTTGTTCCTGAGCTCGATCTGGATTTTGACGACTTGCCGACCGAGCGGACACTTGGTTATTTGTGGAGCTGCGAGCGAGATGAGTTTGTTTTTTGCTTCGGGCGGATGGAAGAAGCACACACAAAATGATCGATATTGGCTGCAGTTTCCAGCATCTATTACCCGCTGGGCCTCCTAACACCGGTAGTTCTGGTTGCAAAAATCACCCTCCAGGATATCTGGCGGCTTAAAGGTGGCTGGTACGAAATACTGCCCTCCGAGATCCTGAACCGTTTGGGTCGTTTCGTCGAGCACTTGCCTTTGCTAGAGCTGTTAAACATTCCCTGAAACTTCTTATCGCGCCCCCGGTCTACCTACCAGTCGTTCCAGTTACATGCCTTCTTGGACGCTTCGAAAGACGGGTTTCGCGTTGTCGTCTACCTAAGATCCGCACTAGTCGACAAGATTGAAGTTTCAATCACGATGGCGAACGTTAGAGTTGCCCCAATCCATCAGCTATCTATCCCGAAGATGGAGCTTCAAGGTGCCTTGTTAGCAGTCCGTCTAGCAACTTAATTGTTGAAAGAAATGACTCTACCCATAACTGCCGTATTTTTCTGGGTTGACGCGATGACAGTCCTTCGTTGGATTCACGCAAGCCATCGCCGTTATAACGTTTTCGTCGCAAACGGAATCGCTGAAATCCTGGATTCCACTACTCCTCAGCAGTGGCGACACGTCCCTGGCGTCCTCAACCCAGCAGACGAATGCATTCGTGGCCTTTGTCCGTCCGAACTCGACTCGAATCATCGCTGGTACCGTGGACCTGAATTTCTCGCTCTGCCCCCCGAACAATGGCCAGCCCAGGTTTCAGCGACTGAAACAATCGAAGCCGAAGATGATTCTGTTGGCTGTTTACTTATCGTTGCCTCTAACGGGCCGTTAGACGATCTCGTTGCTCGAGCAGACAATCTACACCGCCGGTGCGCATCTTCGCCTGGGTCGAAAGATTCATTTCCAATGTGCGGACCCTCGTACACCGAAATCGGGCTAAAGAAAAGGCTCTCCTGAGTGGCAGCCCCGAAGACTTGCAAACAGGACCCAGTGAGCTGAAAACGGGCCGGCGGCAAAGGCTGGACGAGTTAAAAGCAGCCCGGCACCTTCTGATTCGTGTTTCGCAACGCGTTTCCTATCCCGATGAATTGCGAATGTTGCAGCGAGCAAAGCCAATTCGCCCCGAATCCTGGTTGCGGAAACTTGCAACCTATCTTGACTGCACCGGAACTACTGTGTTGGTGGTTGCCTCGAAAATGCCCCTATCAGCCCCAAAGCTCATCATCCAGCCGTTCTCGACCCGAAGCACCCGCTTACCAAGCTGTTTATCCTCTGGGCGCATTTTTCTGTTGCTCAAAAGTCCGTGCCCGTTAATGGGTGTTGAGAGAGCGTGAAGCGACAAAATCAGTCATCACGGCCTGCCTTTATTGCTACCGTATGCGTGCCCACCCGTTTCAGCCTATAATGGCCCCGCTTCCGTCAGAACGTGTCCATCCGTTCAACACGCCGTTCATCAGCACCGGTGTTGACTACCTTGGCCCGTTCTTCATTTCGATTGGTCGTCGCACGGAAAATCACTGGATCGCGCTTTTCACCTGCCTCTCCACCCGCGCTATTCACCTCAAGATTGCCCCGTCGCTGGACGTTGACTCGTTCTTGATGGCGTTTACCCGTTTCGTCAGTCGGCGGGGTGCCCCGATTGACGTTTTTAGCGACAACGGGACGAATTTGAGGCCTGGAGAACGTGAGCTGCGTGAGGCGGTCGCCCGATTAAACGACGTAAGAATCGCCGACCAACTCGCCCAAAAGAAAATTCGCTGGCACTTCTCTCCCCCTGCAGCACCGCATTTTGGGGGCGTGTGGGAACGTCTTGTCCGTTCGTGCAAAGATGCCCTACGAGCGATTCTCGGCCAGCAGACTGTTAAGGACGAAACTTTTGCTGCGGTGGTTATCGAAGTGGAAGCTCTACTCAACAATCATCCGTTAAGCAATCTAAGAGCGGATCCCCAATAGTTTGAGCCATTACCCCAAATCATTTCCTGTTGGGGCGACCCGATCCTCACTTGCCGGCCGACGTCATTGATCCCGACATCAAGTACTTTCGTCGCCGGTGGTTCCACGCGCAACGACTCGTAGACCAGGTGTGGAACCGATGGTTGCGCGAATATTTGCCAACGTTAACCACGCGCAGCAAGTGGACTCAGTCGCAGAAAAACTTAGAAGCCAACGACATGGTGCTAATGGTTGATCCGAAGTCGCCGCGTGGGCATTGGCCGATCTGCCGTGTTGTAAGAACGTTGCCTGGACCTGATGGGGTAGTGTGTGCAGCTGAAGTCATTACGAAGTCCGGCAAGACCTATACCCGCCCGGTTACAAGTTTATGTCGCTTCGAAGCCTGTAATGTTGCTTAAATTTTACCGCAGCAGGGCCGGCTGTGTTACCCAGTTGCCATGGCAACTCGGCCGGGCTTCGCGCGTGCCTTTAATTACCCCCCTTTTTTCATCTATTGTTTATCTTAATTCGCGCATCTTTATTCTTTTGTTTTTGCGTAAGCGATTGGATGACGTGTATTAACGAGGAAGTCACATTTTTGGCGTTCGAGCGTCTCGTCCCCATTTTTCGTCATCTCCCATTTTGCAGTCCTCTTTTCCAATACAGTATTTTTTACCTACCTCTTTCGTTCTAGTTCGTTTCATCGTATCGCCTTTTCATTCGTTCGTCCTTTCGCTTTTCGTTTGTAACAATACGCGCATTAAGCGTAATTTCCTAGCTTTCTCGAAGTTGC
Organism: Daphnia magna; assembly: GCF_020631705.1. NCBI lineage: Eukaryota > Metazoa > Arthropoda > Branchiopoda > Diplostraca > Daphniidae > Daphnia > Daphnia magna. The sequence continues at coordinate 25,873 of NW_025533358.1, read as the reverse complement.
ATAGATCGAGGGCTGATTCCATGTGAGCCGCCCAATCGTCGAAACGACCAGACCTCTGACGATCGCAAAAGATTGTCACTGAACCAAAGGCTTGCATTGCCTGTTCCTGTTGTGCCCTCCTAATTTTGTCGTCTATTGCTACACTTGTTACGGATGAGGGACTACTGGTACTTTGGATCCCTGAGTGTGGGGTGGAGGGTGGTTGTGTGTTTAGCCAGTGGGGGTTTTGCTGCCCACTGTATGGCTGGTTGACTGGTGTCGACGCTACGAAACCTGGGTGGGCAATGCTCTGGGAGGGTTGTCCAGATGAGGCAAACGGATTGATGGGGGCTGTGTTATAGCCCCGCTGTGGTACGGGTAATGGGGTGACCCCCTGTAATGTTGAAGTCGGGTACGGGTTGGTGGTTCCTTGTAGGATGTCTGTGGTTGCCGTTGGTTGGTTCTGCTCTGCTTGGACAAGGGTTCTCGCGGTACTGACCGCTGTCTTCGTGTCAACGCCAGCTTCTAGGAGGCGGGTCAACTCTTTTTCGTACGTCTCAAAGAACGTGCTCGGAGGTATTGGAGCCGTTTTTTTTGCATCTGCCCCATACACGGGGAGTACTGGTATAAATGAAGCCTTCCTGTTTGACGATGTGTTCATCGACGTAGGGCACGGGGGGCCGGACACTGGTGTTGGATGTAGGGTGTGTTGCTGGGACATCGTTGGCGAGGCGATCGGTGAGCTAGTCGAAGTCGGAGGTGTGAATTTATGGGGGCGTTTTTTTTTTCAGGCGGTTCCACTGATTCATAAAATGACAGTGATTTTCAAATTGAAGGGTAAACATAAATATAAATCAACAAAAAGAAGTTTCCGTTTGTAGTATAAGCAAGGATGAATCTCCTGTCGTGTAATGGTACCTCTTGACTTTTGGTATGATGCACAGTGTCGAATTTTCGTCTTATGCACTATTTAGATCTTAAATTAAGTCATGATATGTTTATTCAAAATCAATAACAAGTGCTAAACATTGTGTGTTTTACTCCACTGATTCATAATATGACTGTGATTTTTGGGTTCAAGGGTAGACATAAATATAAATCAACAAAAACAAGTTTCCGTTTGTAGTAAAAACAATGATGACTCTTCTGTCGTGTAATGGAACCTCTTGAATTTTAGTTTTATGCACATTTTGGATCTTAAATTAAGTCATGATATTTTTATTGAAAACCAATAACAGGTACTGAACATTGTTTATTTCATTCCACTGATTCATAAAATGACAGTGATTTTTGAGTAGAAGGGTAAAGGTAAATAAAAATCAACAAAAACAAGTTTCCGTTTTTAGTATAAGCAAGGATAAATCTCCTGTCGTGTAATGGTTTCTCTTGAATTTTGGTCTTATGCACAGTTTAGATCTTAAATTAAGTCATGATATTTTTATTGAAAACCAATAACAAGTACTGATCATTGTGTGTTTTATTCTACTGATTCATAAACTGACAGTGATATTCGGGTTGAAGTGTAAACATAAATATAAATCAACAAAAACAAGTTTGTAGTCTGTTTGTAGAATAAGCAAGGAAGACTGACCTGTTGTGTGATGGTACCACTTGAATTTTCGTTTGATGCACAGGATCGTTCTTAAATTAAGTCACGATATTTTTATTCAAAACCAATAACAAATACTGAACATTGTGTGTTTTATTCCACTGATTCATAAAATAACAGATATTTTCGGGTTGAAGGGTAAACATAAAGATAAATCAACAAAAACCTGTTTCCGTTTGTAGTATAAGCAAGATTGACTCTCCTGTCGTGTAATGGTACCTTTTGAATTTTCGTTTGATACACAGTTTGATCTTAAATTAAGTCATAATATTTAAAAAAACCATAGAAAGTTCTAAACATTGTGTGTCTTATTCCACTGATTCATAAAATGACAGTGATTTCGGGTTGAAGGGTAAACATAAACATCAATCAACAAAAACAAGTTTCCGTTTGTAGTATAAGCAAGGATGACATTCCTGTCGTGTAATGGTACCTCTTGAATTTTCATTTTATGCACAGTTTAGATCTTTAATTAAGTCATGATTTTTTTATTAAAAACAAATGACAAGTACTGAACATTGGGTGTTTTATTCAACTGATTCATAAAATGATAGTGATTTTAGGGTTGAAGGGTAAACATAGAAATAAATCGACATAAACAAGCTTCCGTTTGTAGTATAAGCAAGGATGACTTTCCTGCCGTGAAATGGTACCTCTTGAGTTTTGGTTTGATGCACAATTTAGATCTTAAATTCAGTCATAATATTTTATTCAAAACGAATAACAAGTACTGAACATTGTGTGTTCAAGTTTAGCCATGGTCAGACAAGTTCAGACTTGTCTGTAACTTGGCAATGACACGAACACACACACACACGCGTACATACAGACATAAAAACCAAAAATTAAATTTACATTTATCCCTAACGACTTCTGTCGTTAACAGCGGGGCCTGTTACTGATTACAGAGAGACACAATTATACATTAGTAACATCAGATTCTAATAGGCACAATTTGGACACCGGGCGGTGGCATTCTCCAGTAGAGGTCTTGACGAACACCGATCGGACGATTCCGTCTGGGCTGGGAATTATTCGGATTACTCGACCAATAGTCCAATGTCCTCTAGGAGAATTCAGGGCCATTAAAAGCACGGTATCGTCTACAGCCAAATTCTTTTTATCGAAAAGCCATTTTCGACGGTCAGTGACTGTGGGGAGATATTCTTGAAGCCATCGGTGCCAAAAGTGGGTCATCATGACTTGCATTGTCCCAATGTTTTCGAGAATACAATTTTTCATCCTCGATGACGTCGTCTTCTGTATTTGGCGAGTTCTGCGCTAACAAGAAATGATTAGGGGTAAGTGGTTCTGGATCTCGAGGGTCCACGCTGACGTAAGTCAGTGGACGTCCATTCAATAGTGATTCGGCTTTAATCACAAAACCACGCAGTAATTCTTCAGTGAGCGGACGTGATTCCACAATGGCTTCCAGAGCCACCTTTGCCGATTTCACAAGACTTTCCCAAACTCCTCCGAAATGCGGTGCTAATGGTGGTGAAAAATGCCATTCGATTTCTTGTTTCACCATTTGACCAACGATATTCTGCTCCTTGAGACGCTCTATGCCTTGTTGGATTGCCTTGTCCCTAGCAACAATTTGAGTTCCATGGTCGCTATACATGACTGACGGGTGACCTCTTCGGGCGGTGAACGAAACAAAGGCGATCAAAAATGACGATAAGTCAAGTGACGCTGCATTTTCCAAGTATGCCGCTCTAGTATTGAGACAGGAAATCAGCAAAACATATCGTTTTACTTTGCGGCGATAAATGGTGATGATGTTGCATGGGCCAGAATAGTCCAAACCCACATGAGTTAATGGACGTTGGGATGGAATAAGACGTTGACGTGGAAGCGGGGCCATTAAAGGAATGCAGGGAGTAGCTCTATGGCGTTTGCAAGTAAAGCATTTGTGCAGGTACCTCTTGATAGCCACTCGTCCTTGAATGATCCAATACTGTGACCTAATTGAGCTGAGTAGCCTTTCTTGACATGGATGAAACAGTAGATCATGCTCTCTTATGACGATTAAACGCGTTAGTGGATGATCGTGAGGCAGGATTTTGGGATGCTTGATGTCGAACGAAAGGGGGGTGTAATTCAAGCGACCAGCATTATTCGCAGTATTCCTTCTTCATCCAGAAATGGTAATAATGTAATCAGCTTCGAACTCAATTTTAAAGGCTTTTTATCCTTCAAAGCCTCTATTTCTTCGGAATATACCTCCAATAGCGCATATTAGATGCAATGATTGGCAGCGTGCTAAATGCATTTGACATCAATGCGTGATTTGTCACGATCCAGCAAGTTCAATTTCGAGTTGGAAATAAAATGAAGAATGCATGCAACAATTCGCATCACTACGTCATAGTTGGAATTTCGTTCCAAAAGTGAGCGGAGCCTATTTTCTTCAGCGGGGCCGTAAACGAGCCCAATCCAGTTGGTGGCTGATACCTCTGGATCTTCGACAGAAGGTTCGGGAAGTTTAATGGTTATCGGCGAGGCGTTTTCTTTTTGCTGCAAGAAGTCTGGGCCATTAACCCAACGGTAATTCTCCATTAGCTCATCAGGAAAAAGCCGGATTTTTTTCCGGATCAGGAATCAGCCGGATTTTCGATACCTGTGACATGTCTCCATTCAGTTGTTTTGGAATGCTCTAAGATTTCGGATATTCGATTAGCGACGAACGTCTGAAAGCGACATGTCTTTGAGGCTATCCACTGAAGGACAGTTTTAGAGAAAGACCAATAGATGATTTGATTGATTGGAATACGAAGGGCCAATTGGACGAACTTCACAAGGCGTAGTGCCACAACTGCTCCTTGGAGTTCTAATTTGGGGACGGTCAGCGGACGAAGGGGTGTCACGTGGGACTTTGACGTAACGACATTTACGGCGACGATATTATTGCGATAGGTTACTCCTAGATATACCACAGAGCCAAACCCAACGGTGAATGCATCGCTAAAGGCATGCAAATGAATGTCTTGGATGTCACTAGACGAAGATAAAGCTCGTGGAATCTTGAACGCTTTGAGTTGGCTAAGATTAGTAGTCCACTTGTTCCACTGGTGTTGAATTACTTTGGGAACTTGGTCATCCCAGTCAACACCGACAAGCCACAATTCTTGTAGAATTCTTTTGGCGCTAAGGATCCTTGGTGATAAAAAACCCAGTGGGTCATACAAGGTAGACACAGCACCTAAGATCCGACGCTAAGTACTCGCTTCGACGTCGGTTTTAACATCAAAGATAAAGCTGTCACTTTCGCTGTCATTTAAAACACCTAAGGTTCTCTCCGTGGGCAAATCCTCTATATCCAAATTCAGGCGAGGCTGATTACGATCACCTTCTGGTACACGTGACAACACCCGTCGAGATGAAAAGAGCCATTGGTTCAGATGGAATCCTCCCTTTTTTAGCAATGCTGTAGAATCTTTTACCGCTCGACTAGCCTCCTCTTCGGTGTAAAAAGAATTCAGAAGGTTATCTACATATAAGTTCTTGTAGACTCGTTCAGCGGCTTCAGAAAATTCTTCATGATGTAGGTCAGCGATATATCGTAGGACTTGGGAGCAGATGAAAGGGGACGAAACTGATCCAAAGATTTGTCACTGCATTTCATATACGGTGGGTACCATACGGTGAACCAGGTGGATTCCATAGAAATCGTAGAGCAGAGCGATCTTCGTTCTTCACGCCAACTTGAAGAAACATTTGTTGAATATCCCCAGATAGGCACAACGGCCCTTTTCTCTAAAGAGTAGAAGAGTAGCATCTATGTCATTTATGAGATTGGGACCCTTTAAGAGCACTTCGTTGAAAGCAACTCCTTGACACTACGCCGAAGCATCGTACACCACACTAACCTTTTCAGGTTTCCGAGGATTTACGACTCCATGATGAGGAAGGTACCAATTTCTCCCAAAGGTGCCCTTCAATTCACTTTTTTTGATAGACCGCGCGAATCCCTTTGCCACATAGTCATCGATTACGGCTTTGTATCTCTCAGCAAAATTAGAATTGTGCCTGAATTTGTTTGCGATAGAAAAAAGTCGAAGCAATGCACTATTGTAATTATCGGGTAGTGCTATATCATCTGAAACCCATGGTAGACCTACTTCATATCTGGTTCCGTCGAACTGAATAGTTGCATCAGATTTCTTCCTCGCTGGTTTATCCTCGGTTGATTCTAGCGGTTGAGCTGGAGTTACAATTGGAAAGCTTTCCGTTTCCCACAATTTCTCAAATTGGCGCAAAAGTACTGCTTCCGTCGGTGATTCTTGTACATGGTAGCAGAGTTTTTGCACTGTCATTAAGGGTTTGTTTGAACGACAAACCATTGAATCATGTTGCTGGAAACCTACTGTTAGATCGCCAACGCAAGTCTAACCAAATGGCGTCAATAAACAAAAGGGAGCGTCGGTTCCAACAGGAGGTAGTCTTTCATCGAGACGTAAGTGCAGCCATTAATTTCCCGCTCCAATAAGAATGATTGGTTCTCCAACATCAACCAGTTTTACTTCTTTGAGATGAGGGTAACGACTTCGGATCTCCAATAACTCCTTTGGTGGGTATGATAACTTTAGGTACCGAGTCGGCACAGTAGAGACCTGCTTTATATCCGCTTTGAAAGATCTATCACGAGCCTTAACAGTCAGACTAACCGTAGTTGATTGAAACAGTGGGTCTTGGCCGTGAAACGACCCAAAGGATACATTCTTTGCATTCCTTTTGCCTTTGAGCTGTTTAGCTACATCCTCTCGAATAAAATTAACACAATATTGCTGCGGTTTCTTGACTGGTGGAGATGTGGAGGGTCTGAAAAACAACAGGACCTTTCCCAAAGAGAGGAGTTGGTTTGGTGGAAGGCCTAGCACCTCCCGCTTTCTTTTCCTTCTGTGGAGCTGGTGATCTATGGGTAGACGGCCTGGTCATCAATTTGCCGAACACCATCTCGTCTATCCATTTTGCTAGATCCCTGAGAGTAGCTCGTGTTGGAGTCATCCGATACACTTTTACGCCCCAGCTACTTCTTATTCGTGGAGGTAAACGAGAGACGACGTGTTTTAATGTCATTCCCGATTCGAAGTCTTGCTCATATCCGCCGGTCCTCAGGGCATGCATGGCTCCATGAAGAGTTCGCTTGATCTTGGCTAGTGCCTCTGAATCACCATCTCGGATGGAAGGAAGATTCATAAGAGCCATCAAATGGCTCCGAGCAACTACTTGTGGTTTACCATATCGCTTTTTCAGTTCTACTAAGGCATCATAATAAGTGGATGGATTGTCGAAGTATTCGGCTATGTAGGAACGAACTTCTGTAGTGAGCAACTGCTTTAAGAAAGCATGGCGTTGAGCGTCCGATGGTACCACATTATGGATCATGTCTCTAAACGAAGAGATAAAGTTTGGCCATTCCTTTGGATCGCCATTGAATGCCATTATGTTTATCTGTGGTAACGCATTCATTAGCCAATTTGGGCTGAACCCCGCTGAAGCTTTCCTTGGTGGAGGTGTACGCCTGTTAATCCAATCATCGCTGCTGAACGATGGCATTAAAGGCGTTGGTGGTGGACCACCTCTTCCCAATTGCTCATATAGTTTAGGATTATACTCAGACGTGGGTGGGCTCCCAATCGTTGTTACAGGTCGAGAAGTATCGAATCTGTATCGATCGTTAGTTCTATCCATTGATTGCTTTAACATCGGATCAGGCGTTTACGGCCATGAATTGTAACGAAATTCATCCGCTGAGAAGAATGATTCTTCATCAGCTTGACTCCGAGTAGCACGACTGGCAGTAGAAGCTGGTGAGTTACGTCGATCATCAAGGTAATGATCTACCTGTTGTGATACTTCTCGGACACGGATCTCTATACCAATAATATAACTATAGGCATCTGTCATCGGCTTCTTGGTTTCCCATAATCTTTTATTGTACAAGAAATGGGCATCTCGCACTTGATCCAAACGAATATGGATATGTGTCCTAAGATGGTTTAATATGGAACGGCGGCCATGGTTACTAATCAGCAGCTCTATCTCACGACACTGTTGCTCAAGGATAACGACTAATGTGCTAATGTGTCTCGTTCGACACGTGCCACCTCAATTGCTCGAAGTCGTTCTTGCGGTGTAAGGGATACTCGATTGCTGGATTCTGTTGAGCCACTTTGGCTTCCAACTCCGGTATCGTTGTTGTTCCGACGGCCCGGAATACCAATATCGGGCATACTAGCTGTACTGCCGTTCCGTATCTGTGGTTGAGCCATGTTAATATGTAAATAAGCTTACTGTAAACTGAAAGTTTCTTCTAATTGACGATCTCGCTCTATTCGTTATAATAAGGCAAGTTGAAGCGATGGAATTCAATTTCCCTTTTATATTGTTAAACCGGCACGAGAATTAACATACAATTAAAAACGAGGTTTTTTTGTCGACGGTGGAGAAATAAAATCCGCTAGCCGTGGTCCAGTCTTCCGGCGTGACTGAGCAGATTTAACTAAAGCAGCTCTCAAAGCCTCCGGTGGTTGTGGTGGTGTGTCAGTGTCTCTTCCTCCTGCGGAACGAAAATAATCCAGCCGTATGCGACGTGGAGTAGGATCAGCAGCTTGTGGCTGTGAGATCGGCTCCAGTGGCGTACGTAATTGACTGGGCTGGCTGTCTGAAACTGACGGTAAGTTTAGAATAAATTCCGCTACTTTCTGTGCAGCTTGAATCCGAGGAAACAGTTCCGGTGTGGACAACTCTAAATAACTAAAGTTGCAAGGAAAAACTGTGTATAAATAAACCTCAAAATTTTAGTTACGCGGAGCAGGAAGAATAACAGCTTGCATGTTTTCGGTTGGTCTCCGTTGGGCGATGAGTCTTGCAGTTGTCTCGCTTGCAGTCTCTCGATATGCAGGTTCCAGATCCTTGATATGCTGGAAATGATATTGTTCCTGCCGAAAGCCTTAACGGATCAGCTTTTTCCTCAGCTTAGCCGCCGGGGTGTTCTTCTTTCGCGGAATGATGAAGCTGTTTTTCTGATTGTAAACAAATAGAGAGTCAATAAGTAACAATCGACGGCCCTGTAAAGGTATGTGATTGAAATATAAATGACGGAAGAAAACTAAATTGACAATCGACGGCCCTGTAAAGATATCGACGAATGAAAATAAGAAAGACGGGCGAAATTAAATTAACAATCGATGGCCCTGTAAAGGTATCGACGATTGAAAATAAGAAAGACGGGCGAAATTAAATTGACATTTGACGGCCCTGTAAGGGTATCGACGATTGAAAATATGACGGACGAAAATTGGCAATCGACGGCCCTGTAAAGGTATCGACGATTGAAAATATTAAAGACGGGCGAAAACGGAATAAACAATTGACGGCCCTGTAAAGGTATCGACGATTGAAAATGTGCACAGACGAAAACAAAATGAACAATCGACGGCCCTGTAAAGGTATCGACGATTGAAAATGGGCACAGACGAAAATGAAATGAACAATCGACGGCCCTGTAAAGGTATCGACGATTGAAAATGTGCACAGACGAAAACGGAATGAACAATCGACGGCCCTGTAAAGGTATTGACAATTGAAATGTGTGTTCAACACCGAAAATTTCCAATCGACGGCCCTGAAAAGGTATCGACGATGGTAAATAGGACGAGATAAGCAAATACTGACAAGAATTGACCAACCACCATAGGTCGGACAAAACTGCCAGATAACGAATGCTTACGTCCTGTTGAAGTGTTCAAATGATGTGCCGGGGGGCCATGGATGAATAGCCTCGCGAACGGACAGGCGATGACGAAGATAAACATGAAAGGGTTCGATTCCCGGTCGATGCACCAAAATGGTTACCACCGAAATAAGCGAAACGGAATATGGTTAACTCAGTGGCTAAAAGGCAACGCTGCGATTGTATTAGCCGACACGACACGAGGTTACAACACCAAAAATTGGAGCGACAGGTTGCGACTGCAGCCACGACGAAAACGATTAAGAGTAACTTCGTTGCCGCATCTCCCTTTTCCCAAAAACGCCAACTCCCTTTTCCCCGCTGTTAATACCGGCATTTCCAAAAATTTAAAAAAAATCTTCAAAACATCCTTAAATTTATTTTTTAATGCCAAACGACGCGTTTTTCTTTACTCTATTAGAATATAGTAAATTTTTTTGAATTATTTGAACTAAAAAAAGGCTTTCCCATACCCAAAGTTGTTACACTCTAATGTTTTACAGAGAAAATTGTGATTTGAGCATGCGCCACTAGGGGTGCTGGGATCAATTTCAAGTGCTAAGATTTTTTCTTAAAACACAGCTAGATTATTCGTATTAAAAAATTAATTAAAATATAATTGAATTTCTTATCATAAGAATAAAGTATTAAACCTGTTTTGATTGTTGCCGTAATGTATTAAAACAAATTCACAGACATTTTTTAAATAGTTATTATACAACTGTCTGATTGGATGCACGCGCGTCACCAATCCATCTTTTAGATAAATATCTTGTGATTGGCTGCGCGTGTTGCGCAGTTGTTTTGTCCGATATCGTTCTGCTGTGAGCGATATCATTTTATTGACTGACTGTTTCTACCGTTCTCTCTCCGACGTCTCAACGAGCCGTGCCTTTATAGTTTCTTCCGTCACTTTCTTTTTTCCGTATCGCTCATGCTACGACGTTAAGCTGAATTTACGATAACTCCCACTACACGATATGTCCTTGTTCTTTTTTCTATTACTTCCGTGTAGTTTTATGGCCTTAGTTAGCAATACACATTTCATTATTGTGGGTATATCGCCCACGAGTTTCGTTTATTTAAATGCAATTGACTTTAATTCTCGTAATACCATCGACCTCACACGGGAATGTATGATATAATGGTGGCAGCGCTTTTTGGAACTCAACCACAATGAATAAGGATGTTATTACTGGAGGGACTAAAATTGCACGCACCCCATTACAACCAGTTGTGCCCGAAATTTCTTTTCCGCTATCCAACGAGGAATAAACAGGAGTAACTAGGGGGTTGGCCGGATTAAAATTTTCTAGGTCTCCATCAGTAGTCAGATCTCAAAATTTTGACAAATCACCTACTGTATCCCAGCTTGCTCCTCATACGTTTTCAGAGTGTACGACTCCGGAAACTGTTACCGAATCCGCTAGGAAATCTGTTTCCCTTGTTGTAATCCCACAAGTCGGAAAAGATAATTCTCAGTTACGAAAACTTAGGTAAAGCGCTGCGTACGAGGCCGTAGTAGGACTCAATACGACATCCGCTCGGAAAACACGAAATATGTAAGTATCGGTAGCTGCTTCAGGAAAGCGCTCGCCCTCCATTTTTGGTAGGATTTCTGCTCGTATTTCGTCAGCTAAATCTTCCCCCAAATTTGCGCCTAAATCTAGTTCAGTAGCGGGGGCAGTGTTAGGATTTTTCAAGGCGAGAAATACTCCGAATGGAAAGTCACTTGAACCTCCCTCTTTGTCACCTATTCAACAAAGTCAAGAACGATCACGAGAAGATTTTCCAGACCAGGGGTCGAATTCTGAATGTCAATTTCACACTTGACTTATCTTGACTTACACTTGACTTTGTCGGATTTTCTTTACTTTAGTCTAAGTGCTATTCTCAACCAAAAAATGTCAAGTCAAGTATAAGATTTTTTCTTAAAAACGTTAAAGTCGAAACCAAATCTTGGTCTAAGTCACCTCAAGAAAAAAGTACCTTCATAGGTACTTTTTCATACTTGAACTTCCGATATTTTACTTAAGTTGAAATAAACAACGGACGAAATTGCCAGTGGCACTCTAGTTTCTTTACAAAATGGATCATGACGTAAATGAAATTGATGAGTTTATGGAAGATTTAGCTAATTTAACCGATGTAAGTGATTATTTATCATCAAGTGATAGTGAGGGACGTAAAAAAGAACGACGGATTAAAAAAAATCGACTCATACCGTTTTATAAAACGAGAAAAGACATCCTGACGTATTTCTGTGAAGAAAAATTTATGAAAACTTTTCGCTTTGATCGTTTTTCCATCGAATATATTTCAGGTTTTTAGATTTGTAATGTATTTTATTGCTTATAGGGTATGTTAATGTCTATTTTTCGAATTGTAGCTCTGCTGGAACACTTTTTCCCAAAAGGAAAACAAAAGCTAAAAGAAAACTTCGGCCACTGGATATGGTTTTAATTGCTTTGCAATTCTATGCAACAGGGACCTTTCAAACCGTTGTTGGAAATGTTCTCCGGTATAGCCAGGCATCAGTCTCACGATCCATTAGTTGGGTCTCACTTGCTTTGTCACTGATTTCACACAAACACATTTGTTTCCCTGCTAACCTAAATAACGTAAGCTATATTGATTGTGTTGTTTGGAACTGTATACCTTTTTCAACTAAAATACCTTTGTCATTACTATATAAATTTAATCTAGCTTAAGATCCAGTTTGCTGAAATAACTCGTATTCCCGGAATAATTGGTTGTATTGATGACACACATATTAGGCTGCAGCGACCAACAATGCACGAGAAGGCATACGTAAATCGTAAAAATTATCCATAAACGTCCAGGTACGTATACTACAAGGAAGTAATAAAATGAAAATTCATTCATGACATTTCCATATCAATAGGGTATTTGTGATGCAAATCATAAATTCTTAAGTGTTTGTGCAACCAAACCCGGATCTTGCCATGATTCATGAATTTTTAAGGGTAGTACCATAGGAAAAAAGTTTGAGGCAGGAGATTTCGCAACTAGTATAATGCTGGGTGATAGTGGCTATGCCAACACTCCCTTCCTAATTATTCCTTACAATGAGCCAACTGAAGCATACAAGGTAGTCCTATCAATTAACACTTTGAAATGTTTCGACTAAATTTACTGTAAATAACTTCTCTAGACTAGATTCAATGCAGCTCATAAAACTACACGCTGTGTAGATGAACAAGCTTTTGGCATTTTAAAGAAAACGTTTAATGTTTTGCACTCGGAAATCGTATGACGCCAGTTAAAGCGTCTTGGTACGTACAGGCAAAGTCTTTTCGATCATCCAACTAAAATGAGTTTTATATAGGATTACTGTAGCATGCTGCGTCCTACACAACATTGCTATAGATTTGAACATGCCACTTGATGACGAATGAGGCACCGATTATGCGGATTTTGAAGATGGAAACGAGACGACAGAATGTGAACCAAGGCCTGAAAGGGCCGGTCCCCAAAGAGACAGCGTTCTACGACGTTTGGGAAACGAGAAAAGGCAGCTGAAAGCCTATAACACTTTTCGCCGGCATTGATTGCATTGTGTATTTAAACATGATGAGTTACACCGAAATAAAAACGTCAAACATTTTCCTCCAAATTATACAGCAAATCAAGTAGATCCTCAGGTATTTCGGAATTTTCGACCGGCTCTTTCAGCATTTCCCAAACAGTCATGGCAGATGCGAGAACACGCAGACGTTGGTCAGTCAAACGACTATTTGCTGTGGTTTCTCCTAGGCCACAGAGAGAAAATTTTGCTTTCTTCATTGTTTGACGAAGTGTCATCGATTCACGTTTCCTCTTAAGTGCTTCAAAGGCAGACTGAGATTCAGGAGAAAAAGAGTTCGTAGTTATTCCTTCTGCTGATGACAATCTGCTACTATTATTTGCAATTGGTGCAGCAGGTGTAATACGTTTTGCAACATGAGTTGTATTGGCAAGAGACTTTCCTTTATTCGAAGTTCCAGCAGATGGTTGTTTGGTAACAAGGAATAGGATACGTTCTGCTAATTAACTTCCAAATTGGCGAGGAAGCGGAGAAGTAGGCATGGGAGTACTCCTCAGTGCAGTGTGCGATCCTGATCCTCAGATGTCATTATGTCTATAATTCCAGGTTAAAACAAGATAGTTATCTCAAATTTGGTTGTGTGATTTACATTTAGCCTAAACTCACTCGTCATTGCTGAAGTTATGGCCATATTGATCATTAGACTCTTCGTCGATGTTGGCATCAAAAGAATTGTTGCCAGAAGTAGTAAAGCTGCAGATCTAGCAAAACAAATACTAAGTACGAAAGTTCTGTGTAAAAAAATTTGGTTTAATTTAACCTTTAAAAACTGTTTGTCGCCATAAATAGGTCGTTATCTGCCATCTCCTTGCCCAACAAGGTGGAATTCTCTATTTGATTCTTTGGCTGTGGTATTAAACCTTGACTACAAACTCCTAGTTTCATTATGTGAACAGCTTGACATCCCATCTGTTCCGTGATGTAGTCTACATCACGGAACTGCAGAACGTAACGCCGCAGAAAGACAAGACTATTCTGGACACTATTCCGGATTTTGGGCCTACTGTCCGGCACCGAGAGGAACGCTACCTTCACAACACCTTGTCGAGAGAGGTGAAAGAGTTATCCATCCACTTCGAGACGCTACTGCTGGCCTACCAACAGACATTTCTGGTAGATATCCACAATCTCATCCTATACCTGCAGGAACTGCACGTATTAACCCCACTGGAGCCATTGGTTTCGGAGATCAACGCGCTGCTAAGGAAATTGGACTCCCATGAACAGCAACCCGAGCAACGTATAGCTTGCGAATGAGATCAAACAAATGCTCTCCCAAACCAAGACACGACTGATACGATTCCTACCGTTGAATATCGCGGAAGAGGTACCACAGCAACCCGTGGCCCCACAGCAAGTACCGCCGCCGGAAGAAATAGTCAGTTGACGACCGAGACGGATGTGATTCGCCGTCCACATTCGAACCGTCGACCATATTGTGGAGAATCTCGATTGTCTACGAGTAGCATTTCAGACCAGTCTCAGAATTCGCGACAGGAAAATTTAAGATTTCAGTCGGCAGATCCAAATAGCAATATGGCCCACTGTTCTTTTCCCAGTAGAGCAGAGATCATTAGGGATCTTGATGATTAAAAAAAAATCAGCATACTTTTTAACCGTCGTTTGCAGTTACTTCCTTCGTTTACCGGGAATCCTATCCCTCGTTTCGACTCTTGGTTAGAATCTTTTGAGAGTATAGTAGATCGATCAGGATGGTCAGAACAGAAAACTATTCAAATGCTGCATGCCAGGTTAACAGACAGAGCTTTTTCCCTTATCCAGGCCATTTTGAAGGAACATCTACAGGATTATGACTCAATAAAAGAGGCCTTGCTAGATCATTTTCATGGGGATAAGAATGCTTTATATCTTTAAAAGTTTAAAAGTTAAGCGTAAGCCAGGCGGAATTGTTGTTGATTACGCCCTTTGGCAACAAAAAATATTTAAACTTTTCTAACTTGTAGGTCATGCCGAAAATCTTTTGCAATTATTCTAATGCAGAAATTTTTTGAGGGATTAGATTCCAAACTGCAGTCAAAAGTAAAATATAAAGAGTTGATAGATTTTAACGAACTGGTTGCAGAAACAACACGCGTGTATGCCAGCAGGTTAGAAGCGTTTGAGACCGACTGCGAGAAGCCTGAATTTTTTTTATCAATTGACTGCTCACATGACACCAGTAACGCAGAATTGAAAGAAATTAAGCAGATGATGATAGACCAGAAGGAAATGGTGATTAAGGTGGTCGCTAATATTCCCAACGAGGATATATCGGTCGGGGAAAAGAAAACCGAGAGCGAGCAGATTAGGGATGTCCTTATTGCGCTTGTACAGAGCGTGAAAAAACTCCATCTCAATGGGAAAGACGTTTCGTACCCGTCAAATACGTCGTATAAGAAGGAGGTCTCGTTTCAAATGCCGAATGCTAATCGAAAGGGTAATGCGAGACCACCGTCTCTCTTTCTAACCAATTTTGATAGACCGTTTTCAAACCCGCAAAATAGGCCTACAAACGGTACTCCGTCATTCAAAAGGCCTACTAGCGATCCCAACAATAGGCCTACACAACCGTCGGTTAAGTCACAATTATCAATGTTAATTACTAGAACAAGCTCAGTTGCCTATTTGTTTTTCTTGCTGTGACATCGGGAAAAGATCTAATAATTGTCCTAAGTTCAAAAACGCCAATAGACCTAACATAACAGATCCCCCTCAACATAAGGAAAACCAGTAGGGATCAACTGTCGCTTCGGGTCAGTTGATGAAGATCCTCATTTTAAATCCAGACAAGTGGAAAATTAACAACCATTAGGAATGAATCAACTCCATGAATTCCATTAAAAATTTTCCATGTCCCTTTACAAGCATTATTTGATACAGGCGCGTCTAATAGTATTATTCATGAGAGATTATTTAATAAGTTGCCCCCTAAAGGTCAGGTGATCTGCAGTCAACTTAATTTCGATTTTTATGATGTAGAGGAGAATAAGTTACATACGCTGGGAAAAGTGACTTTAGCCTTTGGATACGGAGAGTCAATTTTACAGAAAGAATTTATTATTACAAATGGTATTTCAGAACCTTGGTGGTTCTGGTCCTTGGGTGGGACGCAATTCAGAAACACGCATTTCGGCTCGATGGAGAAACCAAAAGCATTTATCTAGCAAGAGATGAGCAAGTTCCATCAGCTATTTCTAGGGCACCGGAAATGGTAGTTACCTCGTCTGACGTCGCCGTAGTTGTAGGCCAATTGAAAGGTTCATTTCCACATGTGTCTCCCAATACGGCATTTATATTTACGCCAAGTGAAAATTTCCCAGCAGGAATTTATATTGAAAAATTTATTGGATAGGTATCGGGAGATGTAACGTATTATATTATAGTAAAAAATCATTCCTTAAATCTAGTCAGAATTCCAAGAAACACTAAGTTAGACATCATTGAAATTATCCATCTAGTAATCGGAAAAATATCTTTAGACCAACCAGAAGCTAGGCCTAACGAAACCATCAAGTCTATTGTGATTTCGGAAGTCAACCCAGAATTTCAAGCACCACCCTCTAAAATTAGAACCAAATTTATACAGAAGGACGATGCTCAATTCGACAGCGCCCATATAGAGCAACTAACAACCAAAGGAAATTATTAGAGGACAAAGGGCAAGACATGCTTGATGCAAAGGTCATCCGATACTCGCAGTCACCGTGGGCTTCCCCTATGGTGCTTGTAGAGAAAAAGAATAAAGAAGTAAGATTTTCCGTCGATTACAGGAAATTGAATAGCATTACAAAGTCGTCTCTAGAGACTTTCAATCGGCAACCGCTCAGGTTCTCCGTGAAGAGATAGGGCGAATAATAAAAACTTTGAAAATTATAAATAATAAATGGGAAACGAGTAAGACTAAAAGTTTGTACACGAAATGCGCACACTCAAGATCTATCGATGAGTGAAAAAGCAATTAAAATCGAAGCTAACTTATTTTCACTAGGTTCATTTAAATACAAAATTTTTAAACCCCAATTACCTAACCTTATGTTAAAAAAATTCACTACTTTTTAACCCTGTAGCGCAAAAGAAAGCGGAAATAATTGAAATTTTTAGAAAAAAAAATATTTTAAAAATTAAAAAACGGAATCTTTTAGATTTTTTATTTTAATGCGGTAAACGGGAAAAAATTTCCGTTACAGAGCATTATATACAAATACAATAAATACACTGTAAAAAAATAGAAAATTCGGTGATTTCGAGCGCCGAAATTAATTCGATTTCAGCGTAATGACCCTACAATACAACAGAAAAAGAAGCTTTAGCTGTGTTTGATGCAATTAAACACTTCAGACACTATCTTTTGGAAAAACTCTTGGAAATTATTAGTGACCATCGACCTTTGAAATGCCTGAAACATCAGAAAGATATAATAATTGTAGATTAGGTAGATTGGCTATACTACTAGCTGCAACAAATTGTGAATTAAAGTATAGGCCTCGACGTATTCATCAAAATGCTGATTGTTTATCCCGATTAAAAATAGCTACTATTCAACCGGTACCAGAGATTGTTAAATTGATTGGTGAAAAACAGCTGGAAGACAAACTTTGTATAGCCATTCGTAACTATTTGAAGAGAGGAGAATTTAATGAGACATAAGACATATCCAGACCTGATTGGGCTAAGGAAATGGAATATTTTGTAATTATAGTAGGTACACTTTATCGCCGTAAATTTCCTTCCAAGGATAGTAAGCTTAGTGAAATTAATCATCAAATAGTTTTACCTTATTTGCTTCGCCAACTAGTGCTAAAAGAATTACATGGTATAGAGACAGTGCTACCCCCGTCTCAAGTACCTTGAGGTTCGGACATACCTACCCCGAAAAACAACAAATCTACCCCGACGTACCTACCCCCCTGGAAAAACGGGTAAAACATCCCCCGTCACACCTACCCCACCATATGTATCCCTGTAAGAAATTCGAAAACGCTCCCGTCATATCTACCCTCTGAAAAATATATTAAAAATTTAGCCGTCATACCTCACCCCTTTTTAATAGATCCCGACAAACCTACCCCATCTTTAAAAGATGATTGACCTACCCTAACTCTCCGATTAATACAAGCCGTCATACCTACCCCTTCGTTTAATAGGACCCGACAAACCTACCCGAGCTGTAAACACTAATCGACATACCTACCCCTCTGACAAATACACGCCGTCATACCTACCCCTTCTTTTAAAAGAACCCGACAAACCTACCCCAGCTTTAAAAGTTGATAGACACACCTACCCGTTCGTTTTTTAATAGTTCCCGATATACCTACCCCAGCATTTTGAATAATCTGTCATACCTATATTTCCCAAAGAGTGAGTATAACATATTTTTCTAAGCAAATATATGATTGTAAAATGAACGAATGACTTGCAATACGCTAAAATGAAAAAAAAAAACATTTAACCCTACTGATTATGTCGTATGTAAGAACGAACTCGCATTTGACGGGCACGGCTGTCAAGAAGGTGAACTTTGGATTTCTTTGCTGCTATATTATCTTTCCGAATAAGTGAATTTTCTTCGGTGTTAGGAATTTGGGAAATACGATGATTATACACATTCTCCACTGTTTTCTTAACTTGATGTCTTTGGTATTGCTTCTCTCTTTGAAAAGGTGTACCCTGCCCAATGCCTTCATAATTAAGGAATTGCCTGTGTTGTGGGGCTGTATGCTATAGATGAATGCACAGAGAAAATTTAGTGTGATGGTTGGATGGTTTGAGGTTCCTGTATGATGATTCATAAATACTTCAATATCATGTTCTAGATTGTGTTCACTTTCTTCTGGAGTTATGTCTTTGTTTACAATATTTTTGTCTTTGTGTGTCAATAATTCTGATCTCTTGATCTCATTGCTGAATTTTTCTTGGAGCTTTCTGTATGCATTTTCAATCTAAATGCCAAAAATTAGGATAGTATATTTTTCATATACATTATTTAAAAAAAAATTGGTACCAGTTGGAATTTTGCTGAATCAGCTTCTTGATTACTGTCAGGATGATGTTTCTTAGCCAAGCCTACAAAAGCTGCCTTAAGTTCTTCCTGACTGCAATTATCATGTTAACCAACTTTATAGCACACCTTGTAACCAGAGGGTTTATGTTCAATAACAGAACATTTGTAAACGAAAACGATTTTCAGAACTTGGTAATCCACGGGGAAAGTTAGTTGATTAATAGAACTGCTTGTTACGATTTTTCGTATGTTGGTTGCAG
Organism: Daphnia magna; assembly: GCF_020631705.1. Lineage (NCBI taxonomy): Eukaryota > Metazoa > Arthropoda > Branchiopoda > Diplostraca > Daphniidae > Daphnia > Daphnia magna. Next base: position 6,673 of record NW_025533358.1, on the reverse strand, counting down.
ACAACCTCCGAAGGGGCATTTTGCAGCTATTGAGAAGAATAATTGCTCGTACAGCTTCCAGTAATGTTGAAGTTGGGCACACCTTATAACTCATACGATTTGATTTCAAATGTTTTTCGCTGTCAAGAAGAAATGTCTTGCCCAAATATATATAATATATAGCCAGTGTAAATAAAAAGTATGGGAAGAAAAGATCGTCTGCAAGGTATCGTCTGCTAGAAACTGTTCCACGTCAGATTCCAATGACGTCTTGCACCGTTGTTGCTTTTTGCTGAAGTCGTGTTCTGTCTTCTGTAACTGACAAGTTATTTTGGTAGTTCAAGCAGAGAAAAATGGCTAGTAAAGTAGAAAAGAGAAAAGTATCTAAGGCAAAAGAAAAAAGATGTAAGATTAAGTTTGATCCCTTTTGTACACATTTTTGTTTCTGTTCCGTGTATGATTTTCCAGTTTACGCCGTTCACGATAAAACCCTCGGGCACGAGTTAAGGACCTTTACCTAGTCATGGGCTTTAGTTAATTATAAAGTGTGTCATCATTCTGTGAATGATGCATTTTTTCAAAAGCGTCCACTATTTGGAAAACATTTTTCACAATTTTATTTCTATTTTAGTACTTCACAGCATCCAAAGCAGTTGACAAACTGTTGACGTCACCCTGGAGCTCCCCAGGAACAAATAAAGAAGAACCCCTTTTCACTACACGAGAATCAGTGGTTCAGTACCTTGACCTGTGAGTAACCATTGTTATAGTCTTGTATATCAAAAACTATGGTCTAATATACATCCATTTTATTTTAGATTATTGAGGAAAATATTCTTTCATAGAGCTAGAAAAATACCAGTTTCTGAACAGGAACAGAAAGCTCGTTCAAAAAAAAAAGAAAAGAAAAAGGAAAAAGAGGGTGGTGGAAAAAAATGATGGAAATGAAATGAAATTCTGACATTTTTTTCAGGTTCACGTGTACCATTTGCTTACTCAGAAGAGGTACAGTATCCTGCACAAAAATCCGAACACCGATTTAATTTTTTAAAGCCACCTATTGGCAAGGTAGTGGGTTTTTTGTTTGTATTTCTTTAAGGGGGAGGTTAGACGGGGTGATGGACACGTCAGGGCAGGGTTGGGTAAGTCTAGACATTTAAAAAAAGTGCCTTAAGGTATTACGCTTTAAGGCAAGTTACAGGTCGGGACATTTTTGCAACCCCCAGGGTGGTGTTTTTTTTAAACGACAGTTGGAAATTTAGGGCTTGGGCTTAGTAATATTTCTTACCGAAACAATTTAGCTTATGTTTCAGCTGCCTGTGAACATATACGTCGTTGTCAATGGCGTAGGTGTAGCGTTTCTGAGTGTGATGCTGGAGATCGGTGTTCGATTCCAGATGAGGTGTTAAATAATTGTGGTAACCTTAAGAGAAATTATCGATTATATATGAAACAAATTTTTATCGAGCAATATGTGCTTTTTTTTATATTTTATAATTTAAAAAATAATAAACCCCTTCGTTTTAAAGTAATTAATATTCCCAGCAAATTCGAATGAAGAATATTATAACGATACCAAATATTTTCGCAATTCCGTATCGGGAATCGAACACTGATCTACCGCGTCGCAATCAGAGCCTCTACACATATGCCATCGGTATTGATAACATTGTGCACAGGCAGCTATCTAATTTATTTGGGTATAGAATATAACACAGCCTAAGTCCAACATTTCCAACTGTCGTTTAAAAAAACACACCACCCTGGGGGTTGCAAAAATGTCCCAACCTGTTACTTGCCTTAAAGCGTAATACCTTAAGGCATAAAAAAAATGTCTAGACTTACCCAACCCTGCCCTATGTGTCCATACCCCGTCTACCCTCCCTCTTAAAGAAAAACAAACCAAAAACCCTTTACCCCGCCAATAGGTGGCTTTAAAAAATTAAATCGGTGTTCGGATTTTTGTGCAGGATACTGTACGATTAAATTATAGTCGTTAATTTTCTTGTTGCTTTACGTCATCATTCAGCACGTCGAGTAATTTGTTCCATACAAACTTTTCACTTTCCTTCAGCGGTATTTTGCCTAGTTTCTTTCTTTCTTCTTCTTAACTTTAGATTTGTTATAAGCTGACGTTGACCCTACCTGCGGCGTCTTTGGAAAAGGAAAATGATTTCATCGGCTTAACCGGAATTCTGGAGGAAATGGAAATCCTATATTACAGTCCTTGTTACGTCTTTCACTTTCATACACCAATCTGCAGTACGTAAATTCACAGTTCCAAGTTTGATTTCGTATTTACTGTTCCCTAGCTTTTTATCAGTTTCTGACAGCATTTTTCTTGACCTTACTTCCAAACTTAAGGTAGGTCATATTTGGTAGTTCTTAAGCTTCTCGCTTTGTGTTTTTTAAATAATTTTTTCGTCTTCTCCAGCATTTTGCTTGAAAGTTGGATGTTGTTGTTGCGGTTCGTCAGGTACCAGGAGAACGTAAAGGTGGTTTCCATTACGTGACAGCGGACAACTTTATATTCCATCGCTATAAAAGAAGGTAAATGTCTTGCTAAAACACTCCTGTTGTCTTATTTATTGCTTAAAGAATTTTTTTCTATTGTGCTCAGTCCAAATATTTCTGATGCCGAAAATATGAATCTTTTGTTGTCTCGCCCGTCTGAGACAGACGGACCACCAGTATTTCAAGACCGGAAGCGAGCACTACCATGAAAACGAAACGGAAGAAATAAGAAAGAAAGCAGTCGTTAACGAGTGTGTAAAGCTTGCTGTCGAACAACGTAATGGACTTAAACGTACATTTGAAGAAGTCAGAGAAAGGTAGAGTTTCACTATTTACTGTACCTAAATTTTTCAATTATTACATGTTTTTTATGTAGACATGGAGATGTCGTAATTGGCTACAACCATAGCCTTGAGCGACGCATGCAACGAGGACGTCGTGCAAATCAGCCTTCGATCCCACAAACAACGGAAGAGACTAAGAGGCTGCATCAACAGTATCCAGTGTATAGGTTAGTTCCATTATTTTTTTGCAAACCATTTGACGCCTTGTTAAATTTAGATCTCTTGTTTATTAATCATACGATCAATGGGACATCGCTGTTTTTTCATGGACGCGTTTCTTCAGCGACTGGATCAGCCCTTATCTTCCTATCACTTGCTGTCCTGTCAGAAATCCGTTTTACAGCTCAGAGATTCTCAGTGATGGGACGTTTTATTCTGTGCCTAACTTATTCTACCAGCTCTTCACGATCCATATCATGTATAACGGAAAGGTAAGCCTTGTTTTTAACAAAACCATTGAACACAAATAACTTGATCATTTGCCGTCTTATAGTCGTTCCCGATTGCGTACGTGCTGATGACGGAGAAAACGTTAGCGCTGTATGATTCCGTTATGCGGAGAATTTTAAGGTGGTTGAGGCGGAATGTCCCGGTAATGGATTTGCAGTTGAATTGATGATTTCCGATTACGAAGAGGCCATTCTTGTATCCATGCAACATGCATTTCCAACTGGAAGAAGTCGCGGATGCTGGTTCCACTATTCACAGGTAACACAGCGTTTATTAAATTGAAATATTGAACAAAACAACCTAATATTGCATGATTTATTGTCTTATATCAACTATTGAGTTAGTGAAACATTTTTTTTTGTCTCGGTCTTTCAGGCCATCTACCGAAGAGCCTGCCAAGAAGGACTTTCGGCTGCATATCTTGCTGGGGGGGTCGTCCGTCGCATAATTAAGATGCTGATTGCCTTAGCTTTGTTGCCTCAAGAAAGAATCTTCGAAGGGTTTCAAGTAATCATTAAAACTTTTTCAGTTTTCAGTGTTTGGTAATGTTGCTGAAACTAATATCTTTCTTAGTGTATTAGAAACACAACGGCAGATGATCTTGAACGAGAAACACAGGAGGTCCGTGGTGCTATCGCTCAGTTGTTTACATACTGCTCTGAACGAGCCTTGGGATGCGATCCAATAACCACCGTAGATCCAATGTTGCATAAGCGTATGCGATGATGACGATCGAACAAAAAACCGCGTAGAATCATGGAATAGGTGGTTCAACGCTCGCTGCAAAATTGCCCATGGAAACTTTTGGGATTTCATAAGTGAGTACTGCAATTAGCATTTCGATCGCATTTATCAAACGTTTATTTTGTCACTTGTACATCTAGAAAAAATTGAGGCTGCTTCAGCCAGAGATTTTGCTGCTCTTCGTTCTAACCAAGAAATAGGCCGACATCGTACGAGGCGACAGATTGGACAAGATACTCAGATCTCGCACAATACAAGATTGCTGAGGAATGGCGAAATAAATCTTCAGCGGTTCCCTTGAGGTTGCAAAGGGATTTTTCGAACCTGCTCGGGTAAGTGTATTTATCTGTTTATTTTTATTTTTGTACTAATCTTATTTTCTGCAATCAGGATTTGGTACCTATGCCTGTGAATCAGGAGGCACCACAGCACAATGATGTTTGTCTTCCAAGGCATGATGGTGTCCGTCTGCCAAGAAATGCTGGAAGGCAACCTCGAAATGTTGCTAATAGGCAACCTCGAAATGCCGCTGGAAGACCGTGGGAACAGCGTGCGGGTTTAAATAATCCACATGTCATCGCAGCTGATGCACCTGTCGTCGCAGCTGATATACCTGTCATTGCAGCTGAGGAACCTGCCGTGCGACATGAACACCATTTGCACTATTGCGGCCAACCTGCCGTTCCACCAAGAGTTGTGTGAAATCGCCAAATGCCACTCCATCTTCGGCCTGATGGGGACGCTCCTGCGATTCCTATTCGCCAGTGACGACGCCGCGGGAAAGGGCCAAACAACGTCGGGGTGGCTTTGCTCCCCGCTGAAGCTGCTCCTCCCGCCGCGCTGCTGCTCCCCTTGAAGCTGCTGCTCCCGATGACGCTGCTGAATCATTTGCCATTGTACATGGCCAACCCTGCCGTTCCACCAAGAGTTGTGCGAAATCGCCAAATACCACGCCATCTTCGGCCTGATGGGAACGGTCCTGCAATTCCTATTCGCCAACGACGACGCCGCGGGGAACACCCAAAAAACGTCGTGGTGGCTGTTGCTCCCGCTGAAGCAGCTGCTCCCGCTGACGCTGGTGCTTTCTTTGAAGCTGCTGCTCCCGATGACGCTGTTGCTCCCTTGCAGCTGCTCCCGCTGACATTGCTGCTCCCACAGAGGCTGCTGAACGTAATCTTTGTGGTGTGTGCCTCATGAACACAATTGATTCTGCTTTTGTGTCATGTGGGCACACACTCTGCGCAGCGTGTGCAGAGCGTGTCGGTTCATTATGCTGTTTCTGTCGGACTCCTGTCCAACATATTTAAATAAAAAACTTCTGGCTCTTTTAATTAATTGCATTAATCTAATGACAAATGGTGTGTTTAAGACTCTTTTGGGAAATATAGGTATAACGGATTATACAAAATGCTGGGGTAGGCGTGTCTATCAACTTTTAAAGCTGGGGTAGGTATGACGGCGTGCATTTGTCAGAGGGGTAGGTATGTCGATTAGTGTTTACAGCTTGGGTAGGTTTGTCGGGTCCTATTAAACGAAGGGGTAGGTGCGGTATGATGGCTTGTATTAATCGGAGAGTTAGGATAGGTCGATCATCTTTTAAAGATGGGGTAGGTTTGTCGGGGATCTATGAAAGAAGGGGTAGATATGACGGCTGAATTTTTAATATATTTTTCTGAGAATAGATGTGACGGAGCGTTTTCGAATTTCTTACAGGGATACATATGGTGGGGTAGGTGTGACGGGGATGTTTTCACCCGTTTTTCCAGGGGTGGTACGTCGGGGTAGATTAGTCGTTTTTCGGTGTAGGGTATGTCGGAACCTCAAAGGTACTTGTGACGTAGGGTAGCACTGTCCTCATGCCAATTACATGACGCACCAATGGGAAGACATTTAGCTTTTTTATAAAACTTATCAATAGGTCAAAAATCATTATAATTGGCCTACAATGAGAAAAGATATTTTAGAATATTGTGAAGCTTGTGAAATTTTACAGCTAATACTTCTCACCACTTATAGAGCACTTTTACATCCATGAACTTGCTAAAGCCCCTTTTCAAGTAGTTTGCATGGACTTTTTAGGCCCTGTAACTCCAGTTTGCCTAATAGAGAAAGAATAACTTTCTCTTATTACAGATTATTTTAGTCGACTGGTTGAGTGTGTATATAAAACAATTATTAGACATGGAATGCCCAAAGCAATTGTTTCCGATCGTGGGAAAAATTTCACTTCGAATTTGTTTCGTTATTTGTGTAAGAAATTAAAAATTTATCAAAGGCTTACCACGGCCTACAATCCCACTAGTAATGGCGAGACTGAGAGATTTTATCGGACACTAACTGCTATGTTAGGAAAGGAATTAAAAGATCGAGAACGTGCTAATTGGGAAGATATGTTAGACGATGTTTTATTTGTCTATCGTAGTTCAGTTCAGTCTTCGACACTTGAAAGTCTTTCCGAACTTTTACTCACTTGAACTCTTTTCTGTAGTAAATGAATTTTTGCTGAAATTCTAAAATATTTTTGAAATAAATCAACGTCGTTCATCAAATTGAATATATTATCACAACCATACAGTAATTATACATAGTACGTTTAAAAAACAAAAAAACAATTTCACTCCACAGTAGCTTCTGTACTGTCC
>NW_025533357.1:0-36905 GCF_020631705.1 Daphnia magna | reverse complement strand
TATACCATGAGTTTTTACTTCTATATATAAACTGCATCAAAATATACTTGTATTCAATGTGAATACACTGTTATACCATGAGTTTTTACTTCTATATGTAAACTGCATGGAATATACTTGTATTCAATGTGAATACACTGTTATACCATGAGTTTTTACTTCTATATGTAAACTGCATCAAATATACTTGTATTCAATGTGAATACACTGTTATACCATGAGTTTTTACTTCTATATGTAAACAGCATCAAATATACTTGTATTCAATGTGAATACACTGTTATACCATGAGTTTTTACTTCTATATGTAAACATGCATCAGAATATACTTGTATTCAATGTGAATACACTGTTATACCATGAGTTTTTACTTCTATATGTAAACAGCATCAAATATACTTGTATTCAATGTGAATACACTGTTATACCATGAGTTTTTACTTCTATATGTAAACTGCATGGAATATACTTGTATTCAATGTGAATACACTGTTATACCATGAGTTTTTACTTCTATATGTAAACAGCATCAAATATACTTGTATTCAATGTGAATACACTGTTATACCATGAGTTTTTACTTCTATAAATGTAAACTGCATCAAATATACTTGTATTCAATGTGAATACACTGTTATACCATGAGTTTTTACTTCTATATATGTAAACAGCTTCATGGAATATACTTGTATTCAATGTGAATACACTGTTATACCATGAGTTTTTACTTCTATATGTAAACAGCATCAAATATACTTGTATTCAATGTGAATACACTGTTATACCATGAGTTTTTACTTCTATATGTAAACTGCATGGACTATACTTGTATTCAATGTGAATACACTGTTATACCATGAGTTTTTACTTCTATATGTAAACTGCATCAAATATACTTGTATTCAATGTGAATACACTGTTATACCATGAGTTTTTACTTCTATATGTAAACTGCATCAAATATACTTGTATTCAATGTGAATACACTGTTATACCATGAGTTTTTACTTCTATAATGTAAACAGCATCAAATATACTTGTATTCAATGTGAATACACTGTTATACCATGAGTTTTTACTTCTATATGTAAACTGCATGGAATATACTTGTATTCAATGTGAATACACTGTTATACCATGAGTTTTTACTTCTATATGTAAACAGCATCAAATATACTTGTATTCAATGTGAATACACTGTTATACCATGAGTTTTAACTTCTATATGTAAACTGCATCAAATATACTTGTATTCAATGTGAATACACTGTTATACCATGAGTTTTTACTTCTATATGTAAACACATCATGGAATATACTTGTATTCAATGTGAATACACTGTTATACCATGAGTTTTTTACTTCTATATGTAAACAGCATCAAATATACTTGTATTCAATGTGAATACACTGTTATACCATGAGTTTTTACTTCTATATGTAAACTGCATGGAATATACTTGTATTCAATGTGAATACACTGTTATACCATGAGTTTTTACTTCTATATGTAAACTGCATCAAATATACTTGTATTCAATGTGAATACACTGTTATACCATGAGTTTTTACTTCTATATATAAAACTGCATGGAATATACTTGTATTCAATGTGAATACACTGTTATACCATGAGTTTTTACTTCTATATGTAAACAGCATCAAATATACTTGTATTCAATGTGAATACACTGTTATACCATGAGTTTTTACTTCTATATGTAAACTGCATGGAATATACTTGTATTCAATGTGAATACACTGTTATACCATGAGTTTTTACTTCTATATGTAAACAGCATCAAATATACTTGTATTCAATGTGAATACACTGTTATACCATGAGTTTTTACTTCTATATGTAAACACAGCATCAAATATACTTGTATTCAATGTGAATACACTGTTATACCATGAGTTTTACTTCCATATATGTAAACTGCATGGAATATACTTGTATTCAATGTGAATACACTGTTATTCCATGAGTTTTTACTTCTATATGTAAACTGCATGGAATATACTTGTATTCAATGTGAATACACTGTTATACCATGAGTTTTTACTTCTATATGTAAACTGCATGGAAATATACTTGTATTCAATGTGAATACACTGTTATACCATGAGTTTTTACTTCTATATGTAAACAGCATCAAATATACTTGTATTCAATGTGAATACACTGTTATACCATGAGTTTTTACTTCTATATGTAAACTGCATCAAATATACTTGTATTCAATGTGAATACACTGTTATACCATGAGTTTTTACTTCTATATGTAAACAGCATCAAATATACTTGTATTCAATGTGAATACACTGTTATACCATGAGTTTTTACTTCTATATGTAAACTGCATGGAATATACTTGTATTCAATGTGAATACACTGTTATACCATGAGTTTTTACTTCTATATGTAAACAGCATCAAATATACTTGTATTCAATGTGAATACACTGTTATACCATGAGTTTTTACTTCTATATGTAAACAGCATCAAATATACTTGTATTCAATGTGAATACACTGTTATACCATGAGTTTTTACTTCTATATGTAAACAGCATCAAATATACTTGTATTCAATGTGAATACACTGTTATACCATGAGTTTTTACTTCTATATGTAAACAGCATCAAATATACTTGTATTCAATGTGAATACACTGTTATACCATGAGTTTTTACTTCTATATGTAAAACTGCATGGAATATACTTGTATTCAATGTGAATACACTGTTATACCATGAGTTTTTACTTCTATATGTAAACTGCATCAAATATACTTGTATTCAATGTGAATACACTGTTATACCATGAGTTTTTACTTCTATATGTAAACTGCATGGAATATACTTGTATTCAATGTGAATACACTGTTATACCATGAGTTTTTACTTCTATATGTAAACAGCATCAAATATACTTGTATTCAATGTGAATACACTGTTATACCATGAGTTTTTACTTCTATATGTAAACAGCATCAAATATACTTGTATTCAATGTGAATACACTGTTATACCATGAGTTTTTACTTCTATATGTAAACTGCATGGAATATACTTGTATTCAATGTGAATACACTGTTATACCATGAGTTTTTACTTCTATATGTAAACTGCATCAAATATACTTGTATTCAATGTGAATACACTGTTATACCATGAGTTTTTACTTCTATTATGTAAACTGCATCAAATATACTTGTATTCAATGTGAATACACTGTTATACCATGAGTTTTTACTTCTATATGTAAACAGCATCAAATATACTTGTATTCAATGTGAATACACTGTTATACCATGAGTTTTTACTTCTATATGTAAACTGCATCAAATATACTTGTATTCAATGTGAATACACTGTTATACCATGAGTTTTTACTTCTATATGTAAACAGATCATGGAATATACTTGTATTCAATGTGAATACACTGTTATACCATGAGTTATTTTACTTCTATATGTAAACAGCATCGAAATATACTTGTATTCAATGTGAATACACTGTTATACCATGAGTTTTTACTTCCTATATGTAAACTGCATGGAATATACTTGTATTCAATGTGAATACACTGTTATACCATGAGTTTTTACTTCTATATGTAAACTGCATCAAATATACTTGTATTCAATGTGAATACACTGTTATACCATGAGTTTTTACTTCTATATGTAAACTGCATGGAATATATACTTGTATTCAATGTGAATACACTGTTATACCATGAGTTTTTACTTCTATATAGTAAACAGCATCAAATATACTTGTATTCAATGTGAATACACTGTTATACCATGAGTTTTTACTTCTATATGTAAACTGCATGGAATATACTTGTATTCAATGTGAATACACTGTTATACCATGAGTTTTTACTTCTATATGTAAACAGCATCAAATATACTTGTATTCAATGTGAATACACTGTTATACCATGAGTTTTTACTTCTATATGTAAACTGCATGGAATATACTTGTATTCAATGTGAATACACTGTTATACCATGAGTTTTTACTTCTATATGTAAACAGCATCAAATATACTTGTATTCAATGTGAATACACTGTTATACCATGAGTTTTCTTACTTCTATATGTAAACTGCATGGAATATACTTGTATTCAATGTGAATACACTGTTATACCATGAGTTTTTACTTCTATATGTAAACTGCATCAAATATACTTGTATTCAATGTGAATACACTGTTATACCATGAGTTTTTACTTCTATATGTAAACTGCATGGAATATACTTGTATTCAATGTGAATACACTGTTATACCATGAGTTTTTACTTCTATATATAAAAGCATCAGAATATACTTGTATTCAATGTGAATACACTGTTATACCATGAGTTTTTACTTCTATATGTAAACAGCATCAAATATACTTGTATTCAATGTGAATACACTGTTATACCATGAGTTTTTACTTCTATATGTAAACTGCATGGAATATACTTGTATTCAATGTGAATACACTGTTATACCATGAGTTTTTACTTCTATATGTAAACAGCATCAAATATACTTGTATTCAATGTGAATACACTGTTATACCATGAGTTTTTACTTCTATATGTAAACTGCATCAAATATACTTGTATTCAATGTGAATACACTGTTATACCATGAGTTTTTACTTCTATATGTAAACTGCATGGAATATACTTGTATTCAATGTGAATACACTGTTATACCATGAGTTTTTACTTCTATATGTAAACTGCATGAAATATACTTGTATTCAATGTGAATACACTGTTATACCATGAGTTTTTACTTCTATATGTAAACAGCATCAAATATACTTGTATTCAATGTGAATACACTGTTATACCATGAGTTTTTACTTCTATATGTAAACGCATCAAATATACTTGTATTCAATGTGAATACACTGTTATACCATGAGTTTTTACTTCTATATGTAAACTGCATGGAATATACTTGTATTCAATGTGAATACACTGTTATACCATGAGTTTTTACTTCTATATGTAAACAGAGCATCAAATATACTTGTATTCAATGTGAATACACTGTTATACCATGAGTTTTTACTTCTATATGTAAACAGCATCAAATATACTTGTATTCAATGTGAATACACTGTTATACCATGAGTTTTTACTTCTATATGTAAACAGCATCAAATATACTTGTATTCAATGTGAATACACTGTTATACCATGAGTTTTTACTTCTATATGTAAACTGCATGGAATATACTTGTATTCAATGTGAATACACTGTTATACCATGAGTTTTTACTTCTATATGTAAACTGCATCAAATATACTTGTATTCAATGTGAATACACTGTTATACCATGAGTTTTTACTTCTATATGTAAACAGCATCAAATATACTTGTATTCAATGTGAATACACTGTTATACCATGAGTTTTTACTTCTATATGTAAACTGCATGGAATATACTTGTATTCAATGTGAATACACTGTTATACCATGAGTTTTTACTTTCTATATGTAAACTGCATCAAATATACTTGTATTCAATGTGAATACACTGTTATACCATGAGTTTTTACTTCTATATGTAAACTGCATCAAATATACTTGTATTCAATGTGAATACACTGTTATACCATGAGTTTTTACTTCTATATGTAAACAGCATCAAATATACTTGTATTCAATGTGAATACACTGTTATACCATGAGTTTTTACTTCTATATGTAAACTGCATCAAATATACTTGTATTCAATGTGAATACACTGTTATACCATGAGTTTTTACTTCTATATGTAAACAGCATCAAATATACTTGTATTCAATGTGAATACACTGTTATACCATGAGTTTTTACTTCTATATGTAAACTGCATGGAATATACTTGTATTCAATGTGAATACACTGTTATACCATGAGTTTTTACTTCTATATGTAAACTGCATCAAATATACTTGTATTCAATGTGAATACACTGTTATACCATGAGTTTTTACTTCTATATGTAAACTGCATGAAATATACTTGTATTCAATGTGAATACACTGTTATACCATGAGTTTTTACTTCTATATGTAAACAGCATCAAATATACTTGTATTCAATGTGAATACACTGTTATACCATGAGTTTTTACTTCTATATGTAAACTGCATGGAATATACTTGTATTCAATGTGAATACACTGTTATACCATGAGTTTTTACTTCTATATGTAAACAGCATCAAATATACTTGTATTCAATGTGAATACACTGTTATACCATGAGTTTTTACTTCTATATGTAAACTGCATGGAATATACTTGTATTCAATGTGAATACACTGTTATACCATGAGTTTTTACTTCTATATGTAAACTGCATCAAATATACTTGTATTCAATGTGAATACACTGTTATACCATGAGTTTTTACTTCTATATGTAAACAGCATCAAATATACTTGTATTCAATGTGAATACACTGTTATACCATGAGTTTTTACTTCTATATGTAAACAGCATCAAATATACTTGTATTCAATGTGAATACACTGTTATACCATGAGTTTTTACTTCTATATGTAAACAGCATCAAATATACTTGTATTCAATGTGAATACACTGTTATACCATAAGAGTTTTTTACTTCTATATGTAAACTGCATGGAATATACTTGTATTCAATGTGAATACACTGTTATACCATGAGTTTTTACTTCTATATGTAAACAGCATCAAATATACTTGTATTCAATGTGAATACACTGTTATACCATGAGTTTTTACTTCTATATGTAAACTGCATCAAATATACTTGTATTCAATGTGAATACACTGTTATACCATGAGTTTTTACTTCTATATGTAAACTGCATCAAATATACTTGTATTCAATGTGAATACACTGTTATACCATGAGTTTTTACTTCTATATGTAAACTGCATGAAATATACTTGTATTCAATGTGAATACACTGTTATACCATGAGTTTTTATTCTTCTATATGTAAACTGCATCAAATATACTTGTATTCAATGTGAATACACTGTTATACCATGAGTTTTTACTTCTATATGTAAACAGCATCAAATATACTTGTATTCAATGTGAATACACTGTTATACCATGAGTTTTTACTTCTATATGTAAACTGCATCAAATATACTTGTATTCAATGTGAATACACTGTTATACCATGAGTTTTTACTTCTATATGTAAACAGCATCAAATATACTTGTATTCAATGTGAATACACTGTTATACCATGAGTTTTTACTTCTATATGTAAACTAAGCATCAAATATACTTGTATTCAATGTGAATACACTGTTATACCATGAGTTTTTACTTCTATATGTAAACAGCATCATGGAATATACTTGTATTCAATGTGAATACACTGTTATACCATGAGTTTTTACTTCTATATGTAAACAGCATCAAATATACTTGTATTCAATGTGAATACACTGTTATACCATGAGTTTTTACTTCTCTATATGGAAACTGCATGAAATATACTTGTATTCAATGTGAATACACTGTTATACCATGAGTTTTTACTTCTATATGTAAACAGCATCAAATATACTTGTATTCAATGTGAATACACTGTTATACCATGAGTTTTTACTTCTATATGTAAAACTGCATGGAATATACTTGTATTCAATGTGAATACACTGTTATACCATGAGTTTTTACTTCTATATGTAAACAGCATCAAATATACTTGTATTCAATGTGAATACACTGTTATACCATGAGTTTTTACTTCTATATGTAAACAGCATGGAATATACTTGTATTCAATGTGAATACACTGTTATACCATGAGTTTTTACTTCTATATGTAAACAGCATCAAATATACTTGTATTCAATGTGAATACACTGTTATACCATGAGTTTTTACTTCTATATGTAAACTGCATGAAATATACTTGTATTCAATGTGAATACACTGTTATACCATGAGTTTTTACTTCTATATGTAAACAGCATCAAATATACTTGTATTCAATGTGAATACACTGTTATACCATGAGTTTTTACTTCTATATGTAAACTGCATGGAATATACTTGTATTCAATGTGAATACACTGTTATACCATGAGTTTTTACTTCTATATGTAAACTGCATGGAATATACTTGTATTCAATGTGAATACACTGTTATACCATGAGTTTTTACTTCTATATGTAAACTGCATGGCAAATATACTTGTATTCAATGTGAATACACTGTTATACCATGAGTTTTTACTTCTATATGTAAACAGCATCAAATATACTTGTATTCAATGTGAATACACTGTTATACCATGAGTTTTTTACTTCTATATGTAAACAGCATCAAATATACTTGTATTCAATGTGAATACACTGTTATACCATGAGTTTTTACTTCTATATGTAAACTGCATGGAATATACTTGTATTCAATGTGAATACACTGTTATACCATGAGTTTTTACTTCTATATGTAAACAGCATCAAATATACTTGTATTCAATGTGAATACACTGTTATACCATGAGTTTTTACTTCTATATGTAAACTGCATCGAAATATACTTGTATTCAATGTGAATACACTGTTATACCATGAGTTTTTACTTCTATATGTAAACTGCATCAAATATACTTGTATTCAATGTGAATACACTGTTATACCATGAGTTTTTACTTCTATATGTAAACAGCATCAAATATACTTGTATTCAATGTGAATACACTGTTATACCATGAGTTTTTACTTCTATATGTAAACAGAGCATCAAATATACTTGTATTCAATGTGAATACACTGTTATACCATGAGTTTTTACTTCTATATGTAAACAGCATCAAATATACTTGTATTCAATGTGAATACACTGTTATACCATGAGTTTTTACTTCTATATGTAAACTGCATGGAATATACTTGTATTCAATGTGAATACACTGTTATACCATGAGTTTTTACTTCTATATGTAAACTGCATCGAAATATACTTGTATTCAATGTGAATACACTGTTATACCATGAGTTTTTACTTCTATATGTAAACAGCATCAAATATACTTGTATTCAATGTGAATACACTGTTATACCATGAGTTTTTACTTCTATATGTAAACTGCATCAAATATACTTGTATTCAATGTGAATACACTGTTATACCATGAGTTTTTACTTCTATATGTAAACTGCATCAAATATACTTGTATTCAATGTGAATACACTGTTATACCATGAGTTTTTACTTCTATATGTAAACAGCATCAAATATACTTGTATTCAATGTGAATACACTGTTATACCATGAGTTTTTACTTCTATATGTAAACTGCATCAAATATACTTGTATTCAATGTGAATACACTGTTATACCATGAGTTTTTACTTCTATATGTAAACAGCATCAAATATACTTGTATTCAATGTGAATACACTGTTATACCATGAGTTTTTACTTCTATATGTAAACTGCATCAAATATACTTGTATTCAATGTGAATACACTGTTATACCATGAGTTTTTACTTCTATATGTAAACTGCATCAAATATACTTGTATTCAATGTGAATACACTGTTATACCATGAGTTTTTACTTCTATATGTAAACAGCATCAAATATACTTGTATTCAATGTGAATACACTGTTATACCATGAGTTTTTACTTCTATATATGTAAACAGCATCAAATATACTTGTATTCAATGTGAATACACTGTTATACCATGAGTTTTTACTTCTATAATGTAAACTGCATGAAATATACTTGTATTCAATGTGAATACACTGTTATACCATGAGTTTTTACTTCTATATGTAAACAGCATCAAATATACTTGTATTCAATGTGAATACACTGTTATACCATGAGTTTTTACTTCTATATGTAAACTGCATGGAATATACTTGTATTCAATGTGAATACACTGTTATACCATGAGTTTTTACTTCTATATGTAAACAGCATCAAATATACTTGTATTCAATGTGAATACACTGTTATACCATGAGTTTTTACTTCTATATGTAAACAGCATCAAATATACTTGTATTCAATGTGAATACACTGTTATACCATGAGTTTTTACTTCTATATGTAAACAGCATCAAATATACTTGTATTCAATGTGAATACACTGTTATACCATGAGTTTTTACTTCTATATGTAAACTGCAGGATCAAATATACTTGTATTCAATGTGAATACACTGTTATACCATGAGTTTTTACTTCTATATGTAAACAGCATCAAATATACTTGTATTCAATGTGAATACACTGTTATACCATGAGTTTTTACTTCTATATGTAAACTGCATGGAATATACTTGTATTCAATGTGAATACACTGTTATACCATGAGTTTTTACTTCTATATGTAAACTGCATGGAATATACTTGTATTCAATGTGAATACACTGTTATACCATGAGTTTTTACTTCTATATGTAAACAGCATCAAATATACTTGTATTCAATGTGAATACACTGTTATACCATGAGTTTTTACTTCTATATGTAAACAGCATCAAATATACTTGTATTCAATGTGAATACACTGTTATACCATGAGTTTTTACTTCTATATGTAAACTGCATCAAATATACTTGTATTCAATGTGAATACACTGTTATACCATGAGTTTTTACTTCTATATGTAAACTGCATCAAATATACTTGTATTCAATGTGAATACACTGTTATACCATGAGTTTTTACTTCTATATGTAAACAGCATCAAATATACTTGTATTCAATGTGAATACACTGTTATACCATGAGTTTTTACTTCTATATGTAAACTGCATCAAATATACTTGTATTCAATGTGAATACACTGTTATACCATGAGTTTTTACTTCTATATGTAAACAGCATCAAATATACTTGTATTCAATGTGAATACACTGTTATACCATGAGTTTTTACTTCTATATGTAAACTGCATGGAATATACTTGTATTCAATGTGAATACACTGTTATACCATGAGTTTTTACTTCTATATGTAAACAGCATCAAATATACTTGTATTCAATGTGAATACACTGTTATACCATGAGTTTTTACTTCTATATGTAAACTGCATCAATATATACTTGTATTCAATGTGAATACACTGTTATACCATGAGTTTTTACTTCTATATGTAAACAGCATCAAATATACTTGTATTCAATGTGAATACACTGTTATACCATGAGTTTTTACTTCTATATGTAAACTGCATCAAATATACTTGTATTCAATGTGAATACACTGTTATACCATGAGTTTTTACTTCTATATGTAAACAGCATCAAATATACTTGTATTCAATGTGAATACACTGTTATACCATGAGTTTTTACTTCTATATGTAAACTGCATCAAATATACTTGTATTCAATGTGAATACACTGTTATACCATGAGTTTTTACTTCTATATGTAAACTGCATCAAATATACTTGTATTCAATGTGAATACACTGTTATACCATGAGTTTTTACTTCTATATGTAAACTGCATGAAATATACTTGTATTCAATGTGAATACACTGTTATACCATGAGTTTTTACTTCTATATGTAAACAGCATCAAATATACTTGTATTCAATGTGAATACACTGTTATACCATGAGTTTTTACTTCTATATGTAAACAGCATCAAATATACTTGTATTCAATGTGAATACACTGTTATACCATGAGTTTTTACTTCTATATGTAAACTGCATGGAATATACTTGTATTCAATGTGAATACACTGTTATACCATGAGTTTTTACTTCTATATGTAAACAGCATCAAATATACTTGTATTCAATGTGAATACACTGTTATACCATGAGTTTTTACTTCTATATGTAAACAGCATCAAATATACTTGTATTCAATGTGAATACACTGTTATACCATGAGTTTTTACTTCTATATGTAAACAGCATCAAATATACTTGTATTCAATGTGAATACACTGTTATACCATGAGTTTTTACTTCTATATGTAAACTGCATGGAATATACTTGTATTCAATGTGAATACACTGTTATACCATGAGTTTTTACTTCTATATGTAAACAGCATCAAATATACTTGTATTCAATGTGAATACACTGTTATACCATGAGTTTTTACTTCTATATGTAAACAGCATCAAATATACTTGTATTCAATGTGAATACACTGTTATACCATGAGTTTTTACTTCTATATGTAAACAGCATCAAATATACTTGTATTAATTGTGAATACACTGTTATACCATGAGTTTTACTTCTATAAGTAAACTGCATCAAATATACTTGTATGCAATGTGAATACACTGTTATACCATGAGTTTTTACTTCTATATGTACACAGCATCAAATATACTTGTATTCAATGTGAATACACTGTTATACCATGAGTTTTTACTTCTATATGTAAACTGCATCAAATATACTTGTATTCAATGTGAATACACTGTTATACCATGAGTTTTTACTTCTATATGTAAACAGCATCAAATATACTTGTATTCAATGTGAATACACTGTTATACCATGAGTTTTTACTTCTATATGTAAACTGCATGAAATATACTTGTATTCAATGTGAATACACTGTTATACCATGAGTTTTTACTTCTATATGTAAACAGCATCAAATATACTTGTATTCAATGTGAATACACTGTTATACCATGAGTTTTTACTTCTATATGTAAACTGCATCAAATATACTTGTATTCAATGTGAATACACTGTTATACCATGAGTTTTTACTTCTATATGTAAACAGCATCAAATATACTTGTATTCAATGTGAATACACTGTTATACCATGAGTTTTTACTTCTATATGTAAACAGCATCAAATATACTTGTATTCAATGTGAATACACTGTTATACCATGAGTTTTTACTTCTATATGTAAACTGCATGGAATATACTTGTATTCAATGTGAATACACTGTTATACCATGAGTTTTTACTTCTATATGTAAACTGCATCAAATATACTTGTATTCAATGTGAATACACTGTTATACCATGAGTTTTTACTTCTATATGTAAACAGCATCAAATATACTTGTATTCAATGTGAATACACTGTTATACCATGAGTTTTTACTTCTATATGTAAACTGCATGGAATATACTTGTATTCAATGTGAATACACTGTTATACCATGAGTTTTTACTTCTATATGTAAACAGCATCAAATATACTTGTATTCAATGTGAATACACTGTTATACCATGAGTTTTTACTTCTATATGTAAACAGCATCAAATATACTTGTATTCAATGTGAATACACTGTTATACCATGAGTTTTCTTACTTCTATATGTAAACTGCATCAAATATACTTGTATTCAATGTGAATACACTGTTATACCATGAGTTTTTACTTCTATATGTAAACAGCATCAAATATACTTGTATTCAATGTGAATACACTGTTATACCATGAGTTTTTACTTCTATATGTAAACTGCATCAAATATACTTGTATTCAATGTGAATACACTGTTATACCATGAGTTTTTACTTCTATATGTAAACTGCATCAAATATACTTGTATTCAATGTGAATACACTGTTATACCATGAGTTTTTACTTCTATATGTAAACAGCATCAAATATACTTGTATTCAATGTGAATACACTGTTATACCATGAGTTTTTACTTCTATATGTAAACAGCATCAAATATACTTGTATTCAATGTGAATACACTGTTATACCATGAGTTTTTACTTCTATATGTAAACTGCATGGAATATACTTGTATTCAATGTGAATACACTGTTATACCATGAGTTTTTACTTCTATATGTAAACAGCATCAAATATACTTGTATTCAATGTGAATACACTGTTATACCATGAGTTTTTACTTCTATATGTAAACTGCATGGAATATACTTGTATTCAATGTGAATACACTGTTATACCATGAGTTTTTACTTCTATATGTAAACAGCATCAAATATACTTGTATTCAATGTGAATACACTGTTATACCATGAGTTTTTACTTCTATATGTAAACAGCATCAAATATACTTGTATTCAATGTGAATACACTGTTATACCATGAGTTTTTACTTCTATATGTAAACTGCATGGAATATACTTGTATTCAATGTGAATACACTGTTATACCATGAGTTTTTACTTCTATATGTAAACAGCATCAAATATACTTGTATTCAATGTGAATACACTGTTATACCATGAGTTTTTACTTCTATATGTAAACTGCATGGAATATACTTGTATTCAATGTGAATACACTGTTATACCATGAGTTTTTACTTCTATATGTAAACAGCATCAAATATACTTGTATTCAATGTGAATACACTGTTATACCATGAGTTTTACTACTTCTATATGTAAACAGCATCAAATATACTTGTATTCAATGTGAATACACTGTTATACCATGAGTTTTTACTTCTATATGTAAACAGCATCAAATATACTTGTATTCAATGTGAATACACTGTTATACCATGAGTTTTTACTTCTATATGTAAACAGCATCAAATATACTTGTATTCAATGTGAATACACTGTTATACCATGAGTTTTTACTTCTATATGTAAACAGCATCAAATATACTTGTATTCAATGTGAATACACTGTTATACCATGAGTTTTTACTTCTATATGTAAACAGCATCAAATATACTTGTATTCAATGTGAATACACTGTTATACCATGAGTTTTTACTTCTATATGTAAACAGCATCAAATATACTTGTATTCAATGTGAATACACTGTTATACCATGAGTTTTTACTTCTATTAGTAAACTGCATCAAATATACTTGTATTCAATGTGAATACACTGTTATACCATGAGTTTTTACTTCTATATGTAAACAGCATCAAATATACTTGTATTCAATGTGAATACACTGTTATACCATGAGTTTTTACTTCTTTATGTAAACTGCATCAAATATACTTGTATTCAATGTGAATACACTGTTATACCATGAGTTTTTACTTCTATATGTAAACTGCATGGAATATACTTGTATTCAATGTGAATACACTGTTATACCATGAGTTTTTACTTCTATATGTAAACTGCATCAAATATACTTGTATTCAATGTGAATACACTGTTATACCATGAGTTTTTACTTCTATATGTAAACAGCATCAAATATACTTGTATTCAATGTGAATACACTGTTATACCATGAGTTTTTACTTCTATATGTAAACAGCATCAAATATACTTGTATTCAATGTGAATACACTGTTATACCATGAGTTTTTACTTCTAAATGTAAACAGCATCAAATATACTTGTATTCAATGTGAATACACTGTTATACCATGAGTTTTTACTTCTATATGTAAACTGCATGGAATATACTTGTATTCAATGTGAATACACTGTTATACCATGAGATTTTACTTCTATATGTAAACAGCATCAAATATACTTGTATTCAATGTGAATACACTGTTATACCATGAGTTTTTACTTCTATATGTAAACAGCATCAAATATACTTGTATTCAATGTGAATACACTGTTATACCATGAGTTTTTACTTCTATATGTAAACAGCATCAAATATACTTGTATTCAATGTGAATACACTGTTATACCATGAGTTTTTACTTCTATATGTAAACTGCATGGAATATACTTGTATTCAATGTGAATACACTGTTATACCATGAGTTTTTACTTCTATATGTAAACAGCATCAAATATACTTGTATTCAATGTGAATACACTGTTATACCATGAGTTTTTACTTCTATATGTAAACTGCATGGAATATACTTGTATTCAATGTGAATACACTGTTATACCATGAGTTTTTACTTCTATATGTAAACAGCATCAAATATACTTGTATTCAATGTGAATACACTGTTATACCATGAGTTTTTACTTCTATATGTAAACAGCATGAAATATACTTGTATTCAATGTGAATACACTGTTATACCATGAGTTTTTACTTCTATATGTAAACAGCATCAAATATACTTGTATTCAATGTGAATACACTGTTATACCATGAGTTTTTACTTCTATATGTAAACAGCATCAAGTATACTTGTATTCAATGTGAATACACTGTTATACCATGAGTTTTTACTTCTATATGTAAACAGCATCAAATATACTTGTATTCAATGTGAATACACTGTTATACCATGAGTTTTTACTTCTATATGTAAACAGCATCAAGTATACTTGTATTCAATGTGAATACACTGTTATACCATGAGTTTTTACTTCTATATGTAAACAGCATCAAATATACTTTATTCAATGTGAATACACTGTTATACCATGAGTTTTTACTTCTATTAGTAAATTGCATCAAATACACTTGTATTCAATGTGAATACACTGTTATACCATGAGTTTTTACTGCTATATGGAAACAGACTCAAATATACTTGTATTCAATGTGAATACACTGTTATACCATGAGTTTTTACTTCTTTATGTATACTGCATCAAATATACTTGTATTCGATGTGAATACACTGTTATACCATGAGTTTTTACTTCTATATGTAAACTGCATGGAATATACTAGTATTCAATGTGAATTC
Organism: Daphnia magna; assembly: GCF_020631705.1. Taxonomy (NCBI): domain Eukaryota; kingdom Metazoa; phylum Arthropoda; class Branchiopoda; order Diplostraca; family Daphniidae; genus Daphnia; species Daphnia magna. Next base: position 20,327 of record NW_025533357.1, on the reverse strand, counting down.
ACTGTTATACCATGAGTTTTTACTTCTATATGAATACTGCATCAAATATACTTGTATTCAATGTGAATACACTGTTATACCATGAGTTTTTACTTCTATATGTAAACAGCATCAAATATACTTGTATTCAATGTGAATACACTGTTATACCATGAGTTTTTACTTCTATATGTAAACAGCATCAAATATACTTGTATTCAATGTGAATACACTGTTATACCATGAGTTTTTACTTCTATATGTAAACAGCATCAAATATACTTGTATTCAATGTGAATACACTGTTATACCATGAGTTTTTACTTCTATATGTAAACTGCATGGAATATACTTGTATTCAATGTGAATACACTGTTATACCATGAGATTTTACTTCTATATGTAAACAGCATCAAATATACTTGTATTCAATGTGAATACACTGTTATACCATGAGTTTTTACTTCTATATGTAAACAGCATCAAATATACTTGTATTCAATGTGAATACACTGTTATACCATGAGTTTTTACTTCTATATGTAAACAGCATCAAATATACTTGTATTCAATGTGAATACACTGTTATACCATGAGTTTTTACTTCTATATGTAAACTGCATGGAATATACTTGTATTCAATGTGAATACACTGTTATACCATGAGTTTTTACTTCTATATGTAAACAGCATCAAATATACTTGTATTCAATGTGAATACACTGTTAAACCATGAGTTTTTACTTCTATATGTAAACAGCATCAAATATACTTGTATTCAATGTGAATACACTGTTATACCATGAGTTTTTAATTCTATATGTAAACAGCATCAAATATACTTGTATTCAATTTGAATACACTGTTATACCATGAGTTTTTACTTCTATATGTAAACTGCATAGGATATACTTGTATTCAATGTGAATACACTGTTATACCATGAGTTTTTACTTCTATATGTAAACTGCATTAAATATACTTGTATTCAATGTGAATACACTGTTATACCATGAGTTTTTTCTTCGATATGTAAACAGCATCAAATATACTTGTATTCAATGTGAATACACTGTTATACCATGAGTTTTTACTTCTATATGTAAACAGCATCAAATATACTTGTATTCAATGTGAATACACTGTTATACCATGAGTTTTTACTTCTATATGTAAACAGCATCAAATATACTTGTATTCAATGTGAATACACTGTTATACCATGAGTTTTTACTTCTATATGTAAACTGCATCAAATATACTTGTATTCAATGTGAATACACTGTTATACCATGAGTTTTTACTTCTATATGTAAACTGCATGGGATATACTTGTATTCAATGAGAACACATTGTTATACAATGAGTTTTTACTTCTATTTGTAAACTGCATGGAATATACTTGTATTCAATGTGAATACACTGTTATACCATGAGTTTTTACTTCTATATGTAAACTGCATTAAATATACTTGTATTCAATGTGAATGCACTGTTATACCATGAGTTTTTACTTCTATATGTAAACTGCATGAAATATACTTGTATTCAATGTGAATACACTGTTATACCATGAGTTTTTACTTCTATATGTAAACAGCATCAAATATACTTGTATTCAATGTGAATACACTGTTATACCATGAGGTTTTACTTCTATATGTAAACAGCATCAAATATACTTGTATTCAATGTGAATACACTGTTATACCATGAGTTTTTACTTCTATATGTAAACTGCATCAAATATACTTGTATTCAATGTGAATACACTGTTATACCATGAGTTTTTACTTCTATATGTAAACTGCATGGAATATACTTGTATTCAATGTGAATACACTGTTATACCATGAGTTTTTACTTCTATATGTAAACAACATCAAATATACTTGTATTCAATGTGAATACACTGTTATACCATGAGTTTTTACTTCTATATGTAAACTGCATGGAATATACTTGTATTCAATGTGAATACACTGTTATACCATGAGTTTTTACTTCTATATGTAAACAGCATCAAATATACTTGTATTCAATGTGAATACACTGTTATACCATGAGTTTTTACTTCTATATGTAAACAGCATCAAATATACTTGTATTCAATGTGAATACACTGTTATACCATGAGTTTTTACTTCTATATGTAAACAGCATCAAATATACTTGTAATCAATGTGAATACACTGTTATACCATGAGTTTTTACTTCTATATGTAAACAGCATCAAATATACTTGTATTCAATGTGAATACACTGTTACACCATGAGTTTTTACTTCTATATGTAAACAGCATCAAATATACTTGTATTCAATGTGAATACACTGTTATACCATGAGTTTTTACTTCTATATGTAAACAGCATCAAATATACTTGTATTCAATGTGAATACACTGTTATACCATGAGTTTTTACTTCTATATGTAAACAGCATCAAATATACTTTATTTAATGTGAATACACTGTTATACCATGAGTTTTTACTTCTATTAGTAAACTGCATCAAATACACTTGTATTCAATGTGAATACACTGTTATACCATGAGTTTTTACTTCTATATGTAAACAGCATCAAATATACTTGTATTCAATGTGAATACACTGTTATACCATGAGTTTTTACTTCTATATGTAAACTGCATCAAATATACTTGTATTCAATGTGAATACACTGTTATACCATGAGTTTTTACTTCTATATGTAAACTGCATCAAATATACTTGTATTCAATGTGAATACACTGTTATACCATGAGTTTTTACTTCTATATGTAAACTGCATGAAATATACTTGTATTCAATGTGAATACACTGTTATACCATGAGTTTTTACTTCTATATGTAAACAGCATCAAATATACTTGTATTCAATGTGAATACACTGTTATACCATGAGTTTTTACTTCTTTATGTAAACAGCATCAAATATACTTGTATTCAATGTGAATACACTGTTATACCATGAGTTTTTACTTCTTTATGTAAACTGCATGGAATATACTTGTATTCAATGTGAATACACTGTTATACCATGAGTTTTTACTTCTATATGTAAACAGCATCAAATATACTTGTATTCAATGTGAATACACTGTTATACCATGAGTTTTTACTTCTATATGTAAACAGCATCAAATATACTTGTATTCAATGTGAATACACTGTTATACCATGAGTTTTTACTTCTATATGTAAACAGCATCAAATATACTTGTATTCAATGTGAATACACTGTTATACCATGAGTTTTTACTTCTATATGTAAACAGCATCAAATATACTTGTATTCAATGTGAATACACTGTTATACCATGAGTTTTTACTTCTATATGTAAACAGCATCAAATATACTTGTATTCAATGTGAATACACTGTTATACCATGAGTTTTTACTTCTATATGTAAACAGCATCAAATATACTTGTATTCAATGTGAATACACTGTTATACCATGAGTTTTTACTTCTATATGTAAACAGCATCAAATATACTTTATTTAATGTGAATACACTGTTTTACCATGAGTTTTTACTTCTATTAGTAAACTGCATCAAATACACTTGTATTCAATGTGAATACACTGTTATACCATGAGTTTTTACTTCTATATGTAAACAGCATCAAATATACTTGTATTCAATGTGAATACACTGTTATACCATGAGTTTTTACTTCTTTATGTAAACTGCATCAAATATACTTGTATTCAATGTGAATACACTGTTATACCATGAGTTTTTACTTCTATATGTAAACAGCATCAAATATACTTGTATTCAATGTGAATACACTGTTATACCATGAGTTTTTACTTCTATATGTAAACTGCATGAAATATACTTGTATTCAATGTGAATACACTGTTATACCATGAGTTTTTACTTCTATATGTAAACAGCATCAAATATACTTGTATTCAATGTGAATACACTGTTATACCATGAGTTTTTACTTCTATATGTAAACTGCATCAAATATACTTGTATTCAATGTGAATACACTGTTATACCATGAGTTTTTACTTCTATATGTAAACAGCATCAAATATACTTGTATTCAATGTGAATACACTGTTATACCATGAGTTTTTACTTCTATATGTAAACAGCATCAAATATACTTGTATTCAATGTGAATACACTGTTATACCATGAGTTTTTACTTCTATATGTAAACTGCATAGGATATACTTGTATTCAATGTGAATACACTGTTATACCATGAGTTTTTACTTCTATATGTAAACTGCATCAAATATACTTGTATTCAATGTGAATACACTGTTATACCATGAGTTTTTACTTCTATATGTAAACAGCATCAAATATACTTGTATTCAATGTGAATACACTGTTATACCATGAGTTTTTACTTCTATATGTAAACTGCATGGAATATACTTGTATTCAATGTGAATACACTGTTATACCATGAGTTTTTACTTCTATATGTAAACAGCATCAAATATACTTGTATTCAATGTGAATACACTGTTATACCATGAGTTTTTACTTCTATATGTAAACAGCATCAAATATACTTTATTCAATGTGAATACACTGTTATACCATGAGTTTTTACTTCTATTAGTAAACTGCATCAAATACACTTGTATTCAATGTGAATACACTGTTATACCATGAGTTTTTACTTCTATATGTAAACAGCATCAAATATACTTGTATTCAATGTGAATACACTGTTATACCATGAGTTTTTACTTCTATATGTAAACTGCATCAAATATACTTGTATTCAATGTGAATACACTGTTATACCATGAGTTTTTACTTCTATATGTAAACTGCATCAAATATACTTGTATTCAATGTGAATACACTGTTATACCATGAGTTTTTACTTCTATATGTAAACAGCATCAAATATACTTGTATTCAATGTGAATACACTGTTATACCATGAGTTTTTACTTCTATATGTAAACAGCATCAAATATACTTGTATTCAATGTGAATACACTGTTATACCATGAGTTTTTACTTCTATATGTAAACTGCATGGAATATACTTGTATTCAATGTGAATACACTGTTATACCATGAGTTTTTACTTCTATATGTAAACAGCATCAAATATACTTGTATTCAATGTGAATACACTGTTATACCATGAGTTTTTACTTCTATATGTAAACTGCATGGAATATACTTGTATTCAATGTGAATACACTGTTATACCATGAGTTTTTACTTCTATATGTAAACAGCATCAAATATACTTGTATTCAATGTGAATACACTGTTATACCATGAGTTTTTACTTCTATATGTAAACAGCATCAAATATACTTGTATTCAATGTGAATACACTGTTATACCATGAGTTTTTACTTCTATATGTAAACTGCATGGAATATACTTGTATTCAATGTGAATACACTGTTATACCATGAGTTTTTACTTCTATATGTAAACAGCATCAAATATACTTGTATTCAATGTGAATACACTGTTATACCATGAGTTTTTACTTCTATATGTAAACTGCATGGAATATACTTGTATTCAATGTGAATACACTGTTATACCATGAGTTTTTACTTCTATATGTAAACAGCATCAAATATACTTGTATTCAATGTGAATACACTGTTATACCATGAGTTTTTACTTCTATATGTAAACAGCATCAAATATACTTGTATTCAATGTGAATACACTGTTATACCATGAGTTTTTACTTCTATATGTAAACAGCATCAAATATACTTGTATTCAATGTGAATACACTGTTATACCATGAGTTTTTACTTCTATATGTAAACAGCATCAAATATACTTGTATTCAATGTGAATACACTGTTATACCATGAGTTTTTACTTCTATATGTAAACAGCATCAAATATACTTGTATTCAATGTGAATACACTGTTATACCATGAGTTTTTACTTCTATATGTAAACAGCATCAAATATACTTGTATTCAATGTGAATACACTGTTATACCATGAGTTTTTACTTCTATATGTAAACTGCATCAAATATACTTGTATTCAATGTGAATACACTGTTATACCATGAGTTTTTACTTCTATATGTAAACTGCATCAAATATACTTGTATTCAATGTGAATACACTGTTATACCATGAGTTTTTACTTCTATATGTGAAACAGCATCAAATATACTTGTATTCAATGTGAATACACTGTTATACCATGAGTTTTTACTTCTATATGTAAACTGCATCAAATATACTTGTATTCAATGTGAATACACTGTTATACCATGAGTTTTTACTTCTATATGTAAACTGCATCGAATATACTTGTATTCAATGTGAATACACTGTTATACCATGAGTTTTTACTTCTATATGTAAACTGCATCAAATATACTTGTATTCAATGTGAATACACTGTTATACCATGAGTTTTTACTTCTATATGTAAACAGCATCAAATATACTTGTATTCAATGTGAATACACTGTTATACCATGAGTTTTTACTTCTATATGTAAACAGCATCAAATATACTTGTATTCAATGTGAATACACTGTTATACCATGAGTTTTTACTTCTATATGTAAACAGCATCAAATATACTTGTATTCAATGTGAATACACTGTTATACCATGAGTTTTTACTTCTATATGTAAACTGCATGGAATATACTTGTATTCAATGTGAATACACTGTTATACCATGAGTTTTTACTTCTATATGTAAACAGCATCAAATATACTTGTATTCAATGTGAATACACTGTTATACCATGAGTTTTTACTTCTATATGTAAACAGCATCAAATATACTTGTATTCAATGTGAATACACTGTTATACCATGAGTTTTTACTTCTATATGTAAACAGCATCAAATATACTTGTATTCAATGTGAATACACTGTTATACCATGAGTTTTTACTTCTATATGTAAACTGCATGGAATATACTTGTATTCAATGTGAATACACTGTTATACCATGAGTTTTTACTTCTATATGTAAACAGCATCAAATATACTTGTATTCAATGTGAATACACTGTTATACCATGAGTTTTTACTTCTATATGTAAACTGCATGGAATATACTTGTATTCAATGTGAATACACTGTTATACCATGAGTTTTTACTTCTATATGTAAACTGCATCAAATATACTTGTATTCAATGTGAATACACTGTTATACCATGAGTTTTTACTTCTATATGTAAACAGCATCAAATATACTTGTATTCAATGTGAATACACTGTTATACCATGAGTTTTTACTTCTATATGTAAACAGCATCAAATATACTTGTATTCAATGTGAATACACTGTTATACCATGAGTTTTTACTTCTATATAGTAAACATCAGAATATACTTGTATTCAATGTGAATACACTGTTATACCATGAGTTTTTACTTCTATATGTAAACTGCATCAAATATACTTGTATTCAATGTGAATACACTGTTATACCATGAGTTTTTACTTCTATATGTAAACAGCATCAAATATACTTGTATTCAATGTGAATACACTGTTATACCATGAGTTTTTACTTCTATATGTAAACTGCATGGAATATACTTGTATTCAATGTGAATACACTGTTATACCATGAGTTTTTACTTCTATATGTAAACAGCATCAAATATACTTGTATTCAATGTGAATACACTGTTATACCATGAGTTTTTACTTCTATATGTAAACAGCATCAAATATACTTGTATTCAATGTGAATACACTGTTATACCATGAGTTTTTACTTCTATATGTAAACAGCATCAAATATACTTGTATTCAATGTGAATACACTGTTATACCATGAGTTTTTACTTCTATATGTAAACTGCATGGAATATACTTGTATTCAATGTGAATACACTGTTATACCATGAGTTTTTACTTCTATATGTAAACAGCATCAAATATACTTGTATTCAATGTGAATACACTGTTATACCATGAGTTTTTACTTCTATATGTAAACTGCATCAAATATACTTGTATTCAATGTGAATACACTGTTATACCATGAGTTTTTACTTCTATATGTAAACAGCATCAAATATACTTGTATTCAATGTGAATACACTGTTATACCATGAGTTTTTACTTCTATATGTAAACTGCATGGAATATACTTGTATTCAATGTGAATACACTGTTATACCATGAGTTTTTACTTCTATATGTAAACTGCATGAAATATACTTGTATTCAATGTGAATACACTGTTATACCATGAGTTTTTACTTCTATATGTAAACAGCATCAAATATACTTGTATTCAATGTGAATACACTGTTATACCATGAGTTTTTACTTCTATATGTAAACTGCATCAAATATACTTGTATTCAATGTGAATACACTGTTATACCATGAGTTTTTACTTCTATATGTAAACAGCATCAAATATACTTGTATTCAATGTGAATACACTGTTATACCATGAGTTTTTACTTCTATATGTAAACTGCATCAAATATACTTGTATTCAATGTGAATACACTGTTATACCATGAGTTTTTACTTCTATATGTAAACTGCATGGAATATACTTGTATTCAATGTGAATACACTGTTATACCATGAGTTTTTACTTCTATATGTAAACTGCATGGAATATACTTGTATTCAATGTGAATACACTGTTATACCATGAGTTTTTACTTCTATATGTAAACAGCATCAAATATACTTGTATTCAATGTGAATACACTGTTATACCATGAGTTTTTACTTCTATATGTAAACAGCATCAAATATACTTGTATTCAATGTGAATACACTGTTATACCATGAGTTTTTACTTCTATATGTAAACTGCATCAAATATACTTGTATTCAATGTGAATACACTGTTATACCATGAGTTTTTACTTCTATATGTAAACTGCATCAAATATACTTGTATTCAATGTGAATACACTGTTATACCATGAGTTTTTACTTCTATATGTAAACTGCATGGAATATACTTGTATTCAATGTGAATACACTGTTATACCATGAGTTTTTACTTCTATATGTAAACAGCATCAAATATACTTGTATTCAATGTGAATACACTGTTATACCATGAGTTTTTACTTCTATATGTAAACTGCATCAAATATACTTGTATTCAATGTGAATACACTGTTATACCATGAGTTTTTACTTCTATATGTAAACTGCATGGAATATACTTGTATTCAATGTGAATACACTGTTATACCATGAGTTTTTACTTCTATATGTAAACTGCATCAAATATACTTGTATTCAATGTGAATACACTGTTATACCATGAGTTTTTACTTCTATATGTAAACAGCATCAAATATACTTGTATTCAATGTGAATACACTGTTATACCATGAGTTTTTACTTCTATATGTAAACAGCATCAAATATACTTGTATTCAATGTGAATACACTGTTATACCATGAGTTTTTACTTCTATATGTAAACTGCATGGAATATACTTGTATTCAATGTGAATACACTGTTATACCATGAGTTTTAACTTCTATATGTAAACTGCATGGAATATACTTGTATTCAATGTGAATACACTGTTATACCATGAGTTTTTACTTCTATATGTAAACTGCATGGAATATACTTGTATTCAATGTGAATACACTGTTATACCATGAGTTTTTACTTCTATATGTAAACAGCATCAAATATACTTGTATTCAATGTGAATACACTGTTATACCATGAGTTTTTACTTCTATATATAAACTGCATCAAATATACTTGTATTCAATGTGAATACACTGTTATACCATGAGTTTTTACTTCTATATGTAAACAGCATCAAATATACTTGTATTCAATGTGAATACACTGTTATACCATGAGTTTTTACTTCTATATGTAAACTGCATGGAATATACTTGTATTCAATGTGAATACACTGTTATACCATGAGTTTTTACTTCTATATGTAAACTGCATCAAATATACTTGTATTCAATGTGAATACACTGTTATACCATGAGTTTTTACTTCTATATGTAAACAGCATCAAATATACTTGTATTCAATGTGAATACACTGTTATACCATGAGTTTTTACTTCTATATGTAAACTGCATCAAATATACTTGTATTCAATGTGAATACACTGTTATACCATGAGTTTTTACTTCTATATGTAAACAGCATCAAATATACTTGTATTCAATGTGAATACACTGTTATACCATGAGTTTTTACTTCTATATGTAAAACTGCATCAAATATACTTGTATTCAATGTGAATACACTGTTATACCATGAGTTTTTACTTCTATATGTAAACTGCATGGAATATACTTGTATTCAATGTGAATACACTGTTATACCATGAGTTTTTACTTCTATATGTAAACTGCATGGAATATACTTGTATTCAATGTGAATACACTGTTATACCATGAGTTTTTACTTCTATATGTAAACTGCATGAAATATACTTGTATTCAATGTGAATACACTGTTATACCATGAGTTTTTACTTCTATATGTAAACTGCATGGAATATACTTGTATTCAATGTGAATACACTGTTATACCATGAGTTTTTACTTCTATATGTAAACTGCATGGAATATACTTGTATTCAATGTGAATACACTGTTATACCATGAGTTTTTACTTCTATATGTAAACAGCATCAAATATACTTGTATTCAATGTGAATACACTGTTATACCATGAGTTTTTACTTCTATATGTAAACAGCATCAAATATACTTGTATTCAATGTGAATACACTGTTATACCATGAGTTTTTACTTCTATATGTAAACTGCATCAAATATACTTGTATTCAATGTGAATACACTGTTATACCATGAGTTTTTACTTCTATATAGTAAACTGCATGCAATATACTTGTATTCAATGTGAATACACTGTTATACCATGAGTTTTTACTTCTATATGTAAACTGCATGGAATATACTTGTATTCAATGTGAATACACTGTTATACCATGAGTTTTTACTTCTATATGTAAACAGCATCAAATATACTTGTATTCAATGTGAATACACTGTTATACCATGAGTTTTTACTTCTATATGTAAACTGCATCAAATATACTTGTATTCAATGTGAATACACTGTTATACCATGAGTTTTTACTTCTATATGTAAACTGCATCAAATATACTTGTATTCAATGTGAATACACTGTTATACCATGAGTTTTTACTTCTATATGTAAACTGCATGGAATATACTTGTATTCAATGTGAATACACTGTTATACCATGAGTTTTTACTTCTATATGTAAACTGCATGGAATATACTTGTATTCAATGTGAATACACTGTTATACCATGAGTTTTTACTTCTATATGTAAACAGCATCAAATATACTTGTATTCAATGTGAATACACTGTTATACCATGAGTTTTTACTTCTATATGTAAACTGCATCAAATATACTTGTATTCAATGTGAATACACTGTTATACCATGAGTTTTTACTTCTATATGTAAACTGCATCAAATATACTTGTATTCAATGTGAATACACTGTTATACCATGAGTTTTTACTTCTATATGTAAACTGCATGGAATATACTTGTATTCAATGTGAATACACTGTTATACCATGAGTTTTTACTTCTATATGTAAACAGCATCAAATATACTTGTATTCAATGTGAATACACTGTTATACCATGAGTTTTTACTTCTATATGTAAACTGCATGGAATATACTTGTATTCAATGTGAATACACTGTTATACCATGAGTTTTTACTTCTATATGTAAACTGCATGGAATATACTTGTATTCAATGTGAATACACTGTTATACCATGAGTTTTATACTTCTATATGTAAACTGCATGGAATATACTTGTATTCAATGTGAATACACTGTTATACCATGAGTTTTTACTTCTATATGTAAACTGCATCAAATATACTTGTATTCAATGTGAATACACTGTTATACCATGAGTTTTTACTTCTATATATAAACAGCATCAAATATACTTGTATTCAATGTGAATACACTGTTATACCATGAGTTTTAACTTCTATATGTAAACAGCATCAAATATACTTGTATTCAATGTGAATACACTGTTATACCATGAGTTTTTACTTCTATATATAAACTGCATCGAATATACTTGTATTCAATGTGAATACACTGTTATACCATGAGTTTTTACTTCTATATGTAAACTGCATCAAATATACTTGTATTCAATGTGAATACACTGTTATACCATGAGTTTTTACTTCTATATGTAAACATGCATCAAATATACTTGTATTCAATGTGAATACACTGTTATACCATGAGTTTTTACTTCTATATGTAAACAGCATCAAATATACTTGTATTCAATGTGAATACACTGTTATACCATGAGTTTTTACTTCTATATGTAAACTGCATCAGGAATATACTTGTATTCAATGTGAATACACTGTTTATACCATGAGTTTTTACTTCTATATGTAAACAGCATCAAATATACTTGTATTCAATGTGAATACACTGTTATACCATGAGTTTTTACTTCTATATGTAAACTGCATGGAATATACTTGTATTCAATGTGAATACACTGTTATACCATGAGTTTTTAACTTCTATATGTAAACAGCATCAAATATACTTGTATTCAATGTGAATACACTGTTATCACCATGAGTTTTTACTTCTATATGTAAACTGCATCGAATATACTTGTATTCAATGTGAATACACTGTTATACCATGAGTTTTTACTTCTATATATAAACCTCCATGAAATATACTTGTATTCAATGTGAATACACTGTTATACCATGAGTTTTTACTTCTATATGTAAACTGCATCAAATATACTTGTATTCAATGTGAATACACTGTTATACCATGAGTTTTTACTTCTATATGTAAACTGCATCAAATATACTTGTATTCAATGTGAATACACTGTTATACCATGAGTTTTTACTTCTATATGTAAACTGCATCAAATATACTTGTATTCAATGTGAATACACTGTTATACCATGAGTTTTTACTTCTATATGTAAACTGCATCAAATATACTTGTATTCAATGTGAATACACTGTTATACCATGAGTTTTTACTTCTATATGTAAACTGCATCAAATATACTTGTATTCAATGTGAATACACTGTTATACCATGAGTTTTTACTTCTATATGTAAACTGCATGGAATATACTTGTATTCAATGTGAATACACTGTTATACCATGAGTTTTTACTTCTATATGTAAACTGCATCAAATATACTTGTATTCAATGTGAATACACTGTTATACCATCAGGAGTTTTTTACTTCTATATGTAAACTGCATCAAATATACTTGTATTCAATGTGAATACACTGTTATACCATGAGTTTTTACTTCTATATGTAAACTGCATCAAATATACTTGTATTCAATGTGAATACACTGTTATACCATGAGTTTTTACTTCTATATATAAAGCTGCATCAAATATACTTGTATTCAATGTGAATACACTGTTATACCATGAGTTTTTACTTCTATATGTAAACTGCATGGAATATACTTGTATTCAATGTGAATACACTGTTATACCATGAGTTTTTACTTCTATATGTAAACTGCATGGAATATACTTGTATTCAATGTGAATACACTGTTATACCATGAGTTTTTACTTCTATATGTAAACAGCATCATGGAATATACTTGTATTCAATGTGAATACACTGTTATACCATGAGTTTTTACTTCTATATGTAAACTGCATCAAATATACTTGTATTCAATGTGAATACACTGTTATACCATGAGTTTTTACTTCTATATGTAAACTGCATCAGAATATACTTGTATTCAATGTGAATACACTGTTATACCATGAGTTTTTACTTCTATATGTAAACTGCATGGAATATACTTGTATTCAATGTGAATACACTGTTATACCATGAGTTTTTACTTCTATATGTAAACTGCATGGAATATACTTGTATTCAATGTGAATACACTGTTATACCATGAGTTTTTACTTCTATATGTAAACTGCATCAAATATACTTGTATTCAATGTGAATACACTGTTATACCATGAGTTTTTAACTTCTATATAAAGTAAACTGCATCAAATATACTTGTATTCAATGTGAATACACTGTTATACCATGAGTTTTTACTTCTATATGTAAACTGCATGGAATATACTTGTATTCAATGTGAATACACTGTTATACCATGAGTTTTTACTTCTATATGTAAACTGCATGAAATATACTTGTATTCAATGTGAATACACTGTTATACCATGAGTTTTTACTTCTATATGTAAACATGCATCGAATATATACTTGTATTCAATGTGAATACACTGTTATACCATGAGTTTTTACTTCTATATGTAAACTGCATCAAATATACTTGTATTCAATGTGAATACACTGTTATACCATGAGTTTTTACTTCTATATGTAAACAGCATCGAATATATACTTGTATTCAATGTGAATACACTGTTATACCATGAGTTTTTCTTCTATATGTAAACTGCATCAAATATACTTGTATTCAATGTGAATACACTGTTATACCATGAGTTTTTACTTCTATATGTAAACTGCATGGAATATACTTGTATTCAATGTGAATACACTGTTATACCATGAGTTTTTACTTCTATATGTAAACTGCATGGAATATACTTGTATTCAATGTGAATACACTGTTATACCATGAGTTTTTACTTCTATATGTAAACTGCATCAAATATACTTGTATTCAATGTGAATACACTGTTATACCATGAGTTTTTACTTCTATATGTAAACTGCATGGAATATACTTGTATTCAATGTGAATACACTGTTATACCATGAGTTTTTACTTCTATATGTAAACTGCATGGAATATACTTGTATTCAATGTGAATACACTGTTATACCATGAGTTTTTACTTCTATATGTAAACAGCATCAGGAATATACTTGTATTCAATGTGAATACACTGTTATACCATGAGTTTTTACTTCTATATGTAAACAGCATCAAATATACTTGTATTCAATGTGAATACACTGTTATACCATGAGTTTTTACTTCTATATGTAAACTGCATCAAATATACTTTGTGTATTCAATGTGAATACACTGTTATACCATGAGTTTTTACTTCTATATGTAAACTGCATGGAATATACTTGTATTCAATGTGAATACACTGTTATACCATGAGTTTTTACTTCTATATGTAAACTGCATGGAATATACTTGTATTCAATGTGAATACACTGTTATACCATGAGTTTTTACTTCTATATGTAAACAGCATCAAATATACTTGTATTCAATGTGAATACACTGTTATACCATGAGTTTTTACTTCTATATGTAAACTGCATCAAATATACTTGTATTCAATGTGAGAATACACTGTTATACCATGAGTTTTTACTTCTATATGTAAACTGCATGGAATATACTTGTATTCAATGTGAATACACTGTTATACCATGAGTTTTAACTTCTATATGTAAACTGCATGGAATATACTTGTATTCAATGTGAATACACTGTTATACCATGAGTTTTTACTTCTATATATAAACTGCATCAAATATACTTGTATTCAATGTGAATACACTGTTATACCATGAGTTTTTACTTCTATATGTAAACTGCATCAAATATACTTGTATTCAATGTGAATACACTGTTATACCATGAGTTTTAACTTCTATATGTAAACAGCATCAAATATACTTGTATTCAATGTGAATACACTGTTATACCATGAGTTTTTACTTCTATATGTAAACTGCATCGAATATACTTGTATTCAATGTGAATACACTGTTATACCATGAGTTTTTACTTCTATATGTAAACAGCATCAAATATACTTGTATTCAATGTGAATACACTGTTATACCATGAGTTTTTACTTCTATATGTAAACTGCATGGAATATACTTGTATTCAATGTGAATACACTGTTATACCATGAGTTTTTACTTCTATATGTAAACTGCATGAAATATACTTGTATTCAATGTGAATACACTGTTATACCATGAGTTTTTTTCTTCTATATGTAAACAGCATCAAATATACTTGTATTCAATGTGAATACACTGTTATACCATGAGTTTTTACTTCTATATGTAAACTGCATCAAATATACTTGTATTCAATGTGAATACACTGTTATACCATGAGTTTTTACTTCTATATGTAAACTGCATCAAATATACTTGTATTCAATGTGAATACACTGTTATACCATGAGTTTTTACTTCTATATGTAAACTGCATCAAATATACTTGTATTCAATGTGTGAATGTACTGTTATACCATGAGTTTTTACTTCTATATGTAAACTGCATGGAATATACTTGTATTCAATGTGAATACACTTGTTATACCATGAGTTTTTACTTCTATATGTAAACTGCATGGAATATACTTGTATTCAATGTGAATACACTGTTATACCATGAGTTTTTACTTCTATATGTAAACTGCATCAAATATACTTGTATTCAATGTGAATACACTGTTATACCATGAGTTTTTACTTCTATATGTAAACTGCATCAAATATACTTGTATTCAATGTGAATACACTGTTATACCATGAGTTTTTACTTCTATATGTAAACTGCATCAAATATACTTGTATTCAATGTGAATACACTGTTATACCATGAGTTTTTACTTCTATATGTAAACTGCATCAAATATACTTGTATTCAATGTGAATACACTGTTATACCATGAGTTTTTACTTCTATATGTAAAAAACTGCATGGAATATACTTGTATTCAATGTGAATACACTGTTATACCATGAGTTTTTACTTCTATATGTAAACTGCATCGAATATACTTGTATTCAATGTGAATACACTGTTATACCATGAGTTTTTACTTCTATATGTAAACTGCATCAAATATACTTGTATTCAATGTGAATACACTGTTATACCATGAGTTTTTACTTCTATATGTAAACTGCATCAAATATACTTGTATTCAATGTGAATACACTGTTATACCATGAGTTTTTACTTCTATATGTAAACTGCATCAAATATACTTGTATTCAATGTGAATACACTGTTATACCATGAGTTTTTACTTCTATATGTAAACTGCATGGAATATACTTGTATTCAATGTGAATACACTGTTATACCATGAGTTTTTACTTCTATATGTAAACTGCATGGAATATACTTGTATTCAATGTGAATACACTGTTATACCATGAGTTTTTACTTCTATATGTAAACTGCATCGAAATATACTTGTATTCAATGTGAATACACTGTTATACCATGAGTTTTTACTTCTATATGTAAACTAGCATCAAATATACTTGTATTCAATGTGAATACACTGTTATACCATGAGTTTTTACTTCTATATATAAACTGCATGGAATATACTTGTATTCAATGTGAATACACTGTTATACCATGAGTTTTTACTTCTATATATAAACTGCATCAAATATACTTGTATTCAATGTGAATACACTGTTATACCATGAGTTTTTACTTCTATATGTAAACTGCATCAAATATACTTGTATTCAATGTGAATACACTGTTATACCATGAGTTTTTACTTCTATATGTAAACTGCATCGAATATACTTGTATTCAATGTGAATACACTGTTATACCATGAGTTTTTACTTCTATATGTAAACTGCATGGAATATACTTGTATTCAATGTGAATACACTGTTATACCATGAGTTTTTACTTCTATATGTAAACTGCATGGAATATACTTGTATTCAATGTGAATACACTGTTATACCATGAGTTTTTACTTCTATATGTAAACAGCATCAAATATACTTGTATTCAATGTGAATACACTGTTATACCATGAGTTTTTACTTCTATATATAAACTGCATCGAATATACTTGTATTCAATGTGAATACACTGTTATACCATGAGTTTTTACTTCTATATGTAAACTGCATCAAATATACTTGTATTCAATGTGAATACACTGTTATACCATGAGTTTTTACTTCTATATGTAAACTGCATGGAATATACTTGTATTCAATGTGAATACACTGTTATACCATGAGTTTTTACTTCTATATGTAAACTGCATGGAATATACTTGTATTCAATGTGAATACACTGTTATACCATGAGTTTTTACTTCTATATGTAAACAGCATCATGGAATATACTTGTATTCAATGTGAATACACTGTTATACCATGAGTTTTTACTTCTATATGTAAACTGCATCAAATATACTTGTATTCAATGTGAATACACTGTTATACCATGAGTTTTTACTTCTATATGTAAACTGCATGGAATATACTTGTATTCAATGTGAATACACTGTTATACCATGAGTTTTTACTTCTATATGTAAACTGCATGGAATATACTTGTATTCAATGTGAATACACTGTTATACCATGAGTTTTTACTTCTATATGTAAACTGCATGAAATATACTTGTATTCAATGTGAATACACTGTTATACCATGAGTTTTTACTTCTATATGTAAACTGCATGGAATATACTTGTATTCAATGTGAATACACTGTTATACCATGAGTTTTTACTTCTATATGTAAACTGCATGGAATATACTTGTATTCAATGTGAATACACTGTTATACCATGAGTTTTTACTTCTATATGTAAACTGCATCAAATATACTTGTATTCAATGTGAATACACTGTTATACCATGAGTTTTTACTTCTATATGTAAACTGCATCAAATATACTTGTATTCAATGTGAATACACTGTTATACCATGAGTTTTTACTTCTATATGTAAACTGCATCAAATATACTTGTATTCAATGTGAATACACTGTTATACCATGAGTTTTTACTTCTATATGTAAACTGCATGGAATATACTTGTATTCAATGTGAATACACTGTTATACCATGAGTTTTTACTTCTATATGTAAACTGCATGGAATATACTTGTATTCAATGTGAATACACTGTTATACCATGAGTTTTATACTTCTATATGTAAACAGCATCAAATATACTTGTATTCAATGTGAATACACTGTTATACCATGAGTTTTTACTTCTATATGTAAACTGCATCAAATATACTTGTATTCAATGTGAATACACTGTTATACCATGAGTTTTTACTTCTATATGTAAACTGCATGGAATATACTTGTATTCAATGTGAATACACTGTTATACCATGAGTTTTTACTTCTATATGTAAACTGCATGGAATATACTTGTATTCAATGTGAATACACTGTTATACCATGAGTTTTTACTTCTATATGTAAACTGCATCAAATATACTTGTATTCAATGTGAATACACTGTTATACCATGAGTTTTTACTTCTATATGTAAACTGCATGGAATATACTTGTATTCAATGT
This sequence comes from Daphnia magna, assembly GCF_020631705.1. NCBI lineage: Eukaryota > Metazoa > Arthropoda > Branchiopoda > Diplostraca > Daphniidae > Daphnia > Daphnia magna. The sequence continues at coordinate 969 of NW_025533357.1, read as the reverse complement.
GAATACACTGTTATACCATGAGTTTTTACTTCTATATGTAAACTGCATCAAATATACTTGTATTCAATGTGAATACACTGTTATACCATGAGTTTTTACTTCTATATGTAAACTGCATGGAATATACTTGTATTCAATGTGAATACACTGTTATACCATGAGGTTTTACTTCTATATGTAAACTGCATGGAATATACTTGTATTCAATGTGAATACACTGTTATACCATGAGTTTTTACTTCTATATGTAAACTGCATGGAATATACTTGTATTCAATGTGAATACACTGTTATACCATGAGTTTTTACTTCTATATGTAAACTGCATGGAAATATACTTGTATTCAATGTGAATACACTGTTATACCATGAGTTTTTACTTCTATATGTAAAAGACTGCATGGAATATACTTGTATTCAATGTGAATACACTGTTATACCATGAGTTTTTACTTCTATATGTAAACTGCATGGAATATACTTGTATTCAATGTGAATACACTGTTATACCATGAGTTTTTACTTCTTATATGTAAACGCATCATCAAATATACTTGTATTCAATGTGAATACACTGTTATACCATGAGTTTTTACTTCTATATGTAAACTGCATCAAATATACTTGTATTCAATGTGAATACACTGTTATACCATGAGTTTTTACTTCTATATGTAAACTGCATCAAATATACTTGTATTCAATGTGAATACACTGTTATACCATGAGTTTTTACTTCTATATGTAAACTGCATGGAATATACTTGTATTCAATGTGAATACACTGTTATACCATGAGTTTTTACTTCTATATGTAAACTGCATGGAATATACTTGTATTCAATGTGAATACACTGTTATACCATGAGTTTTTACTTCTATATGTAAACAGCATCAAATATACTTGTATTCAATGTGAATACACTGTTATACCATGAGTTTTTACTTCTATATGTAAACTGCATCAAA
>NW_025533356.1:0-37615 GCF_020631705.1 Daphnia magna | reverse complement strand
TGTTATACCATGAGTTTTTACTTCTATATGTAAACAGCATGAAATATACTTGTATTCAATGTGAATACACTGTTATACCATGAGTTTTTAGTTCTATATGTAAACAGCATGGAATATACTTGTATTCAATGTGAATACACTGTTATACCATGAGTTTTTACTTCTATATGTAAACAGCATGGAATATACTTGTATTCAATGTGAATACACTGTTATACCATGAGTTTTTACTTCCATATGTAAACTGCATGGAATATACTTGTATTCAATGTGAATACACTGTTATACCATGAGTTTTTAGTTCTATATGTAAACTGCATGGAATATACTTGTATTCAATGTGAATACACTGTTATACCATGAGTTTTTAGTTCTATATGTAAACAGCATCAAATATACTTGTATTCAATGTGAATACACTGTTATACCAATGAGTTTTTACTTCTATATGTAAACTGCATGGAATATACTTGTATTCAATGTGAATACACTGTTATACCATGAGTTTTTACTTCTATATGTAAACTGCATGGAATATACTTGTATTCAATGTGAATACACTGTTATACCATGAGTTTTTACTTCTATATGTAAACAGCATCAAATATACTTGTATTCAATGTGAATACACTGTTATACCATGAGTTTTTACTTCTATATGTAAACCTGCATGAAATATACTTGTATTCAATGTGAATACACTGTTATACCATGAGTTTTTACTTCTATATGTAAACTGCATGAAATATACTTGTATTCAATGTGAATACACTGTTATACCATGAGTTTTTACTTCTATATGTAAACAGCATGAAATATACTTGTATTCAATGTGAATACACTGTTATACCATGAGTTTTTACTTCTATATGTAAACAGCATGGAAATATACTTGTATTCAATGTGAATACACTGTTATACCATGAGTTTTTACTTCTATATGTAAACTGCATGGAATATACTTGTATTCAATGTGAATACACTGTTATACCATGAGTTTTTAGTTCTATATGTAAACAGCATCAGAATATACTTGTATTCAATGTGAATACACTGTTATACCATGAGTTTTTACTTCTATATGTAAACTGCATGGAATATACTTGTATTCAATGTGAATACACTGTTATACCATGAGTTTTTACTTCTATATGTAAACTGCATGGAATATACTTGTATTCAATGTGAATACACTGTTATACCATGAGTTTTTACTTCTATATGTAAACAGCATGGAATATACTTGTATTCAATGTGAATACACTGTTATACCATGAGTTTTTACTTCTATATGTAAACTGCATGAAATATACTTGTATTCAATGTGAATACACTGTTATACCATGAGTTTTTACTTCTATATGTAAACAGGCATGGAAATATACTTGTATTCAATGTGAATACACTGTTATACCATGAGTTTTTAGTTCTATATGTAAACAGCATGAAATATACTTGTATTCAATGTGAATACACTGTTATACCATGAGTTTTTACTTCTATATGTAAACTGCATGAAATATACTTGTATTCAATGTGAATACACTGTTATACCATGAGTTTTTACTTCATATGTAAACAGCATGGAATATACTTGTATTCAATGTGAATACACTGTTATACCATGAGTTTTTACTTCTATATGTAAACCAGCATGAAATATACTTGTATTCAATGTGAATACACTGTTATACCATGAGTTTTTACTTCTATATGTAAACAGCATGAAATATACTTGTATTCAATGTGAATACACTGTTATACCATGAGTTTTTACTTCTATATGTAAACTGCATGAAATATACTTGTATTCAATGTGAATACACTGTTATACCATGAGTTTTTACTTCTATATGTAAACTGCATCAAATATACTTGTATTCAATGTGAATACACTGTTATACCATGAGTTTTTAGTTCTATATGTAAACTGCATGGAAATATACTTGTATTCAATGTGAATACACTGTTATACCATGAGTTTTTATTCTATATGTAAACTGCATGGAATATACTTGTATTCAATGTGAATACACTGTTATACCATGAGTTTTTACTTCTATATGTAAACTGCATGGAATATACTTGTATTCAATGTGAATACACTGTTATACCATGAGTTTTTAGTTCTATATGTAAACAGCATCAAATATACTTGTATTCAATGTGAATACACTGTTATACCATGAGTTTTTACTTCTATATGTAAACTGCATGGAATATACTTATAATTCAATGTGAATACACTGTTATACCATGAGTTTTTACTTCTATATGTAAACTGCATGGAATATACTTGTATTCAATGTGAATACACTGTTATACCATGAGTTTTTAGTTCTATATGTAAACAGCATCAAATATACTTGTATTCAATGTGAATACACTGTTATACCATGAGTTTTTACTTCTATATGTAAACTGCATGAAATATACTTGTATTCAATGTGAATACACTGTTATACCATGAGTTTTTAGTTCTATATAGTAAACAGCATGAAATATACTTGTATTCAATGTGAATACACTGTTATACCATGAGTTTTTACTTCTATATGTAAACTGCATGGAATATACTTGTATTCAATGTGAATACACTGTTATACCATGAGTTTTTACTTCTATATGTAAACAGCATCAAATATACTTGTATTCAATGTGAATACACTGTTATACCATGAGTTTTTACTTCTATATGTAAACTGCATGGAATATACTTGTATTCAATGTGAATACACTGTTATACCAACATGAGTTTTTAGTTCTATATGTAAACAGCATGGAATATACTTGTATTCAATGTGAATACACTGTTATACCATGAGTTTTTACTTCTATATGTAAACAGCATCAAATATACTTGTATTCAATGTGAATACACTGTTATACCATGAGTTTTTACTTCTATATGTAAACTGCATGGAATATACTTGTATTCAATGTGAATACACTGTTATACCATGAGTTTTTACTTCTATATGTAAACTGCATGGAATATACTTGTATTCAATGTGAATACACTGTTATACCATGAGTTTTTACTTCTATATGTAAACAGCATCAAATATACTTGTATTCAATGTGAATACACTGTTATACCATGAGTTTTTACTTCTATATGTAAACAGCATCAAATATACTTGTATTCAATGTGAATACACTGTTATACCATGAGTTTTTACTTCTATATGTAAACTGCATGGAAATATACTTGTATTCAATGTGAATACACTGTTATACCATGAGTTTTTACTTCTATATGTAAACAGCATCAAATATACTTGTATTCAATGTGAATACACTGTTATACCATGAGTTTTTACTTCTATATGTAAACTGCATCAAATATACTTGTATTCAATGTGAATACACTGTTATACCATGAGTTTTTACTTCTATATGTAAACTGCATGAAATATACTTGTATTCAATGTGAATACACTGTTATACCATGAGTTTTTACTTCTATATGTAAACAGCATCAAATATACTTGTATTCAATGTGAATACACTGTTATACCATGAGTTTTTACTTCTATATGTAAACTGCATGGAATATACTTGTATTCAATGTGAATACACTGTTATACCATGAGTTTTTACTTCTATATGTAAACTGCATGGAATATACTTGTATTCAATGTGAATACACTGTTATACCATGAGTTTTTACTTCTATATGTAAACAGCATGGAATATACTTGTATTCAATGTGAATACACTGTTATACCATGAGTTTTTACTTCTATATGTAAACTGCATGGAATATACTTGTATTCAATGTGAATACACTGTTATACCATGAGTTTTTACTTCTATATGTAAACAGCATCAAATATACTTGTATTCAATGTGAATACACTGTTATACCATGAGTTTTTACTTCTATATGTAAACAGCATGAAATATACTTGTATTCAATGTGAATACACTGTTATACCATGAGTTTTTACTTCCATATGTAAACTGCATGGAAATATACTTGTATTCAATGTGAATACACTGTTATACCATGAGTTTTTACTTCTATATGTAAACAGCATCAAATATACTTGTATTCAATGTGAATACACTGTTATACCATGAGTTTTTACTTCTATATGTAAACAGCATGGAATATACTTGTATTCAATGTGAATACACTGTTATACCATGAGTTTTTACTTCTATATGTAAACAGCATGAAATATACTTGTATTCAATGTGAATACACTGTTATACCATGAGTTTTTACTTCTATATGTAAACTGCATGGAAATATACTTGTATTCAATGTGAATACACTGTTATACCATGAGTTTTTACTTCTATATGTAAACTGCATGAAATATACTTGTATTCAATGTGAATACACTGTTATACCATGAGTTTTTACTTCTATATGTAAACTGCATCGAAATATACTTGTATTCAATGTGAATACACTGTTATACCATGAGTTTTTACTTCTATATGTAAACTGCATCAAATATACTTGTATTCAATGTGAATACACTGTTATACCATGAGTTTTTACTTCTATATGTAAACTGCATGGAATATACTTGTATTCAATGTGAATACACTGTTATACCATGAGTTTTTACTTCTATATGTAAACAGCATGAAATATACTTGTATTCAATGTGAATACACTGTTATACCATGAGTTTTTACTTCTATATGTAAACTGCATGGAATATACTTGTATTCAATGTGAATACACTGTTATACCATGAGTTTTTACTTCTATATGTAAACTGCATGGAATATACTTGTATTCAATGTGAATACACTGTTATACCATGAGTTTTTACTTCTATATGTAAACAGCATCAAATATACTTGTATTCAATGTGAATACACTGTTATACCATGAGTTTTTACCTCTATATGTAAACTGCATCAAATATACTTGTATTCAATGTGAATACACTGTTATACCAATGAGTTTTTACTTCTATATGTAAACAGCATCAAATATACTTGTATTCAATGTGAATACACTGTTATACCATGAGTTTTTACTTCTATATGTAAACTGCATGGAATATACTTGTATTCAATGTGAATACACTGTTATACCATGAGTTTTTAGTTCTATATGTAAACAGCATCAAATATACTTGTATTCAATGTGAATACACTGTTATACCATGAGTTTTTACTTCTATATGTAAACTGCATGGAATATACTTGTATTCAATGTGAATACACTGTTATACCATGAGTTTTTACTTCTATATGTAAACAGCATCAAATATACTTGTATTCAATGTGAATACACTGTTATACCATGAGTTTTTACTTCTATATGTAAACAGCATGAAATATACTTGTATTCAATGTGAATACACTGTTATACCATGAGTTTTTACTTATATATGTAAACTGCATGAAATATACTTGTATTCAATGTGAATACACTGTTATACCATGAGTTTTTACTTCTATATGTAAACTGCATGGAATATACTTGTATTCAATGTGAATACACTGTTATACCATGAGTTTTTACTTCTATATGTAAACAGCATGAAATATACTTGTATTCAATGTGAATACACTGTTATACCATGAGTTTTTACTTCTATATGTAAACAGCATCAAATATACTTGTATTCAATGTGAATACACTGTTATACCATGAGTTTTTACTTCTATATGTAAACTGCATGGAATATACTTGTATTCAATGTGAATACACTGTTATACCATGAGTTTTTACTTCTATATGTAAACTGCATGAAATATACTTGTATTCAATGTGAATACACTGTTATACCATGAGTTTTTACTTCTATATGTAAACAGCATCAAATATACTTGTATTCAATGTGAATACACTGTTATACCATGAGTTTTTACTTCTATATGTAAACTGCATCAAATATACTTGTATTCAATGTGAATACACTGTTATACCATGAGTTTTTACTTCTATATGTAAACAGCATCAAATATACTTGTATTCAATGTGAATACACTGTTATACCATGAGTTTTTACTTCTATATGTAAACTGCATGGAATATACTTGTATTCAATGTGAATACACTGTTATACCATGAGTTTTTACTTCTATATGTAAACAGCATCAAATATACTTGTATTCAATGTGAATACACTGTTATACCATGAGTTTTTACTTCTATATGTAAACTGCATGGAATATACTTGTATTCAATGTGAATACACTGTTATACCATGAGTTTTTACTTCTATATGTAAAACAGCATCAAATATAACTTGTATTCAATGTGAATACACTGTTATACCATGAGTTTTTACTTCTATATGTAAACAGCATCAAATATACTTGTATTCAATGTGAATACACTGTTATACCATGAGTTTTTACTTCTATATGTAAACTGCATGGAATATACTTGTATTCAATGTGAATACACTGTTATACCATGAGTTTTTACTATCTATATAGTAAACTGCATGAAATATACTTGTATTCAATGTGAATACACTGTTATACCATGAGTTTTTACTTCTATATGTAAACAGCATGGAAATATACTTGTATTCAATGTGAATACACTGTTATACCATGAGTTTTTACTTCTATATGTAAACAGCATGAAATATACTTGTATTCAATGTGAATACACTGTTATACCATGAGTTTTTACTTCTATATGTAAACAGCATCAAATATACTTGTATTCAATGTGAATACACTGTTATACCATGAGTTTTTACTTCTATATGTAAACTGCATGGAATATACTTGTATTCAATGTGAATACACTGTTATACCATGAGTTTTTAGTTCTATATGTAAACAGCATGAAATATACTTGTATTCAATGTGAATACACTGTTATACCATGAGTTTTTACTTCTATATGTAAACTGCATGGAATATACTTGTATTCAATGTGAATACACTGTTATACCATGAGTTTTTAGTTCTATAATATGTAAACTGCATGGAATATACTTGTATTCAATGTGAATACACTGTTATACCATGAGTTTTTACTTCTATATGTAAACAGCATCAAATATACTTGTATTCAATGTGAATACACTGTTATACCATGAGTTTTTACTTATATATGTAAACTGCATCAAATATACTTGTATTCAATGTGAATACACTGTTATACCATGAGTTTTTACTTTTATAGTAAACAGCATCAATCATACTTGTATTCAATGTGAATACACTGTTATACCATGAGTTTTTACTTCTATATGTAAACAGCATCAAATATACTTGTATTCAATGTGAATACACTGTTATACCATGAGTTTTTACTTCTATATGTAAACTGCATGAAATATACTTGTATTCAATGTGAATACACTGTTATACCATGAGTTTTTACAGTTCTATATGTAAACAGCATGAAATATACTTGTATTCAATGTGAATACACTGTTATACCATGAGTTTTTACTTCTATATGTAAACTGCATGGAATATACTTGTATTCAATGTGAATACACTGTTATACCATGAGTTTTTACTTCTATATGTAAAACTGCATGAAATATACTTGTATTCAATGTGAATACACTGTTATACCATGAGTTTTTACTTCTATATGTAAACTGCATGGAAATATACTTGTATTCAATGTGAATACACTGTTATACCATGAGTTTTTACTTCTATATGTAAACAGCATGAAATATACTTGTATTCAATGTGAATACACTGTTATACCATGAGTTTTTACTTCTATATGTAAACTGCATCAAATATACTTGTATTCAATGTGAATACACTGTTATACCATGAGTTTTTACTTCTATATGTAAACTGCATCAAATATACTTGTATTCAATGTGAATACACTGTTATACCATGAGTTTTTATTCTATATGTAAACTGCATGGAATATACTTGTATTCAATGTGAATACACTGTTATACCATGAGTTTTTACTTCTATATGTAAACAGCATCAAATATACTTGTATTCAATGTGAATACACTGTTATACCATGAGTTTTTACTTCTATATGTAAACTGCATGGAATATACTTGTATTCAATGTGAATACACTGTTATACCATGAGTTTTTACTTCTATATGTAAACTGCATGGAATATACTTGTATTCAATGTGAATACACTGTTATACCATGAGTTTTTACTTCTATATGTAAACAGCATCAAATATACTTGTATTCAATGTGAATACACTGTTATACCATGAGTTTTTACTTCTATATGTAAACAGCATGAAATATACTTGTATTCAATGTGAATACACTGTTATACCATGAGTTTTTACTTCTATATGTAAACAGCATCAAATATACTTGTATTCAATGTGAATACACTGTTATACCATGAGTTTTTATTTCTATATGTAAACTGCATCGGAATATACTTGTATTCAATGTGAATACACTGTTATACCATGAGTTTTTACTTCTATATGTAAACAGCATGAAATATACTTGTATTCAATGTGAATACACTGTTATACCATGAGTTTTTATTTCTATATGTAAACTGCATGGAATATACTTGTATTCAATGTGAATACACTGTTATACCATGAGTTTTTACTTCTATATGTAAACAGCATCAAATATACTTGTATTCAATGTGAATACACTGTTATACCATGAGTTTTTACTTCTATATGTAAACAGCATGGAATATACTTGTATTCAATGTGAATACACTGTTATACCATGAGTTTTTACTTCTATATGTAAACTGCATGGAAATATACTTGTATTCAATGTGAATACACTGTTATACCATGAGTTTTTACTTCTATATGTAAACTGCATGGAATATACTTGTATTCAATGTGAATACACTGTTATACCATGAGTTTTTACTTCTATATGTAAACTGCATGGAATATACTTGTATTCAATGTGAATACACTGTTATACCATGAGTTTTTACTTCTATATGTAAACAGCATCGAAATATATACTTGTATTCAATGTGAATACACTGTTATACCATGAGTTTTTACTTATATATGAAAACTGCATGGAATATACTTGTATTCAATGTGAATACAACTGTTATACCATGAGTGTTTTACTTCTATATGTAAACTGCATGGAATATACTTGTATTCAATGTGAATACACTGTTATACCATGAGTTTTTACTTCTATATGTAAACAGCATCAAATATACTTGTATTCAATGTGAATACACTGTTATACCATGAGTTTTTACTTCTATATGTAAACAGCATCAAATATACTTGTATTCAATGTGAATACACTGTTATACCATGAGTTTTTACTTCTATATGTAAACAGCATCAAATATACTTGTATTCAATGTGAATACACTGTTATACCATGAGTTTTTACTTCTATATGTAAACTGCATGGAATATACTTGTATTCAATGTGAATACACTGTTATACCATGAGTTTTTACTTCTATATGTAAACAGCATCAAATATACTTGTATTCAATGTGAATACACTGTTATACCATGAGTTTTTACTTCTATATGTAAACTGCATGGAATATACTTGTATTCAATGTGAATACACTGTTATACCATGAGTTTTTACTTCTATATGTAAACAGCATCAAATATACTTGTATTCAATGTGAATACACTGTTATACCATGAGTTTTTACTTCTATATGTAAACAGCATGAAATATACTTGTATTCAATGTGAATACACTGTTATACCATGAGTTTTTACTTCTATATGTAAACTGCATGGAAATATACTTGTATTCAATGTGAATACACTGTTATACCATGAGTTTTTACTTCTATATGTAAACTGCATGGAATATACTTGTATTCAATGTGAATACACTGTTATACCATGAGTTTTTACTTCTATATGTAAACAGCATCAAATATACTTGTATTCAATGTGAATACACTGTTATACCATGAGTTTTTACTTCTATATGTAAACAGCATCAAATATACTTGTATTCAATGTGAATACACTGTTATACCATGAGTTTTTACTTATATATGAAACTGCATGGAATATACTTGTATTCAATGTGAATACACTGTTATACCATGAGTTTTTACTTCTATATGTAAACTGCATCGAATATACTTGTATTCAATGTGAATACACTGTTATACCATGAGTTTTTACTTCTATATGTAAACAGCATCGAAATATACTTGTATTCAATGTGAATACACTGTTATACCATGAGTTTTTACTTCTATATGTAAACAGCATCAATATACTTGTATTCAATGTGAATACACTGTTATACCATGAGTTTTTACTTCTATATGTAAACAGCATCAAATATACTTGTATTCAATGTGAATACACTGTTATACCATGAGTTTTTACTTCTATATGTAAACTGCATGGAATATACTTGTATTCAATGTGAATACACTGTTATACCCATGAGTTTTTACTTCTATATGTAAACAGCATCGAAATATACTTGTATTCAATGTGAATACACTGTTATACCATGAGTTTTTACTTCTATATGTAAACTGCATGGAATATACTTGTATTCAATGTGAATACACTGTTATACCATGAGTTTTTACTTCTATATGTAAACAGCATCAAATATACTTGTATTCAATGTGAATACACTGTTATACCATGAGTTTTTACTTCTATATGTAAACAGCATCAAATATATACTTGTATTCAATGTGAATACACTGTTATACCATGAGTTTTTACTTCTATATGTAAACAGCATGAGAATATACTTGTATTCAATGTGAATACACTGTTATACCATGAGTTTTTACTTATATATGTAAACTGCATGGAAATATACTTGTATTCAATGTGAATACACTGTTATACCATGAGTTTTTACTTCTATATGTAAACAGCATCAAATATACTTGTATTCAATGTGAATACACTGTTATACCATGAGTTTTTACTTCTATATGTAAACAGCATCAAATATACTTGTATTCAATGTGAATACACTGTTATACCATGAGTTTTTACTTCTATATGTAAACAGCATGAAATATACTTGTATTCAATGTGAATACACTGTTATACCATGAGTTTTTACTTCTATATGTAAACTGCATGGAATATACTTGTATTCAATGTGAATACACTGTTATACCATGAGTTTTTACTTCTATATGTAAACAGCATCAAATATACTTGTATTCAATGTGAATACACTGTTATACCATGAGTTTTTACTTCTATATGTAAACAGCATCAAATATACTTGTATTCAATGTGAATACACTGTTATACCATGAGTTTTTACTTCTATATGTAAACTGCATGAAATATACTTGTATTCAATGTGAATACACTGTTATACCATGAGTTTTTACTTCTATATGTAAACTGCATCAAATATACTTGTATTCAATGTGAAATACACTGTTATACCATGAGTTTTTACTTCTATATGTAAACTGCATGGAATATACTTGTATTCAATGTGAATACACTGTTATACCATGAGTTTTTACTTCTATATGTAAACAGCATCAAATATACTTGTATTCAATGTGAATACACTGTTATACCATGAGTTTTTACTTCTATATGTAAACAGCATCGAAATATACTTGTATTCAATGTGAATACACTGTTATACCATGAGTTTTTACTTCTATATGTAAACTGCATGGAATATACTTGTATTCAATGTGAATACACTGTTATACCATGAGTTTTTACTTCTATATGTAAACAGCATCAAATATACTTGTATTCAATGTGAATACACTGTTATACCATGAGTTTTTACTTCTATATGTAAACAGCATCAAATATACTTGTATTCAATGTGAATACACTGTTATACCATGAGTTTTTACTTCTATATGTAAACAGCATCAAATATACTTGTATTCAATGTGAATACAACTGTTATACCATGAGTTTTTACTTCTATATGTAAACTGCATCAAATATACTTGTATTCAATGTGAATACACTGTTATACCATGAGTTTTTACTTCTATATGTAAACTGCATCAAATATACTTGTATTCAATGTGAATACACTGTTATACCATGGAGTTTTTACTTCTATATGTAAACAGCATCAAATATACTTGTATTCAATGTGAATACACTGTTATACCAGTGAGTTTTTACTTCTATATGTAAACTGCATCGAAATATACTTGTATTCAATGTGAATACACTGTTATACCATGAGTTTTTACTTCTATATGTAAACTGCATGGAATATACTTGTATTCAATGTGAATACACTGTTATACCATGAGTTTTTAGTTCTATATGTTAAAACAGCATCAAATATACTTGTATTCAATGTGAATACACTGTTATACCATGAGTTTTTACTTCTATATGTAAACTGCATGGAAATATACTTGTATTCAATGTGAATACACTGTTATACCATGAGTTTTTACTTCTATATGTAAACTGCATGGAATATACTTGTATTCAATGTGAATACACTGTTATACCATGAGTTTTTACTTCTATATGTAAACAGCATCGAAATATACTTGTATTCAATGTGAATACACTGTTATACCATGAGTTTTTACTTCTATATGTAAACAGCATCAAATATACTTGTATTCAATGTGAATACACTGTTATACCATGAGTTTTTACTTCTATATGTAAACAGCATCAAATATACTTGTATTCAATGTGAATACACTGTTATACCATGAGTTTTTACTTCTATATGTAAACTGCATGGAATATACTTGTATTCAATGTGAATACACTGTTATACCATGAGTTTTTACTTCTATATGTAAACAGCATCAAATATACTTGTATTCAATGTGAATACACTGTTATACCATGAGTTTTTACTTATATATGTAAACTGCATGGAATATACTTGTATTCAATGTGAATACACTGTTATACCATGAGTTTTTACTTCTATATGTAAACAGCATCAAATATACTTGTATTCAATGTGAATACACTGTTATACCATGAGTTTTTACTTCTATATGTAAACAGCATGAAATATACTTGTATTCAATGTGAATACACTGTTATACCAATGAGTTTTTACTTCTATATGTAAACTGCATGGAATATACTTGTATTCAATGTGAATACACTGTTATACCATGAGTTTTTACTTCTATATGTAAACTGCATGGAATATACTTGTATTCAATGTGAATACACTGTTATACCATGAGTTTTTACTTCTATATGTAAACAGCATCAAATATACTTGTATTCAATGTGAATACACTGTTATACCATGAGTTTTTACTTCTATATGTAAACAGCATGAAATATACTTGGTATTCAATGTGAATACACTGTTATACCATGAGTTTTTACTTCTATATGTAAACAGCATCAAATATACTTGTATTCAATGTGAATACACTGTTATACCATGAGTTTTTACTTTCTATATGTAAACTGCATCAGAATATACTTGTATTCAATGTGAATACACTGTTATACCATGAGTTTTTACTTCTATATGTAAACAGCATCAAATATACTTGTATTCAATGTGAATACACTGTTATACCATGAGTTTTTACTTCTATATGTAAACAGCATCAAATATACTTGTATTCAATGTGAATACACTGTTATACCATGAGTTTTTACTTCTATATGTAAAACTGCATGGAAATATACTTGTATTCAATGTGAATACACTGTTATACCATGAGTTTTTACCTCTATATGTAAACTGCATGGAATATACTTGTATCTCAAATGTGAATACACTGTTATACCATGAGTTTTTACTTCTATATGTAAACTGCATCAAATATACTTGTATTCAATGTGAATACACTGTTATACCATGAGTTTTTACTTCTATATGTAAACTGCATGAAATATACTTGTATTCAATGTGAATACACTGTTATACCATGAGTTTTTACTTCTATATGTAAACAGCATGAAATATACTTGTATTCAATGTGAATACACTGTTATACCATGAGTTTTTACTTCTATATGTAAACTGCATGGAATATACTTGTATTCAATGTGAATACACTGTTATACCATGAGTTTTTACTTCTATATGTAAACAGCATCAAATATACTTGTATTCAATGTGAATACACTGTTATACCATGAGTTTTTACTTCTATATGTAAACAGCATCAAATATACTTGTATTCAATGTGAATACACTGTTATACCATGAGTTTTTACTTCTATATGTAAACTGCATGGAATATACTTGTATTCAATGTGAATACACTGTTATACCATGAGTTTTTACTTCTATATGTAAACAGCATCAAATATACTTGTATTCAATGTGAATACACTGTTATACCATGAGTTTTTACTTCTATATGTAAACAGCATCAAATATACTTGTATTCAATGTGAATACACTGTTATACCATGAGTTTTTACCTCTATATGTAAACTGCATGGAATATACTTGTATTCAATGAGTGAATACACTGTTATACCATGAGTTTTTAGTTCTATATGTAAACAGCATCAAATATACTTGTATTCAATGTGAATACACTGTTATACCATGAGTTTTTACTTCTATATGTAAACTGCATGGAATATACTTGTATTCAATGTGAATACACTGTTATACCATGAGTTTTTACTTCTATATGTAAACTGCATGGAATATACTTGTATTCAATGTGAATACACTGTTATACCATGAGTTTTTACTTCTATATGTAAACTGCATGAAATATACTTGTATTCAATGTGAATACACTGTTATACCATGAGTTTTTACTTCTATATGTAAACTGCATGAAATATACTTGTATTCAATGTGAATACACTGTTATACCATGAGTTTTTACTTCTATATGTAAACAGCATCAAATATACTTGTATTCAATGTGAATACACTGTTATACCAATGAGTTTTTACTTCTATATGTAAACTGCATCAAATATACTTGTATTCAATGTGAATACACTGTTATACCATGAGTTTTTACTTCTATATGTAAACAGCATCAAATATACTTGTATTCAATGTGAATACACTGTTATACCATGAGTTTTTACTTCTATATGTAAACTGCATGGAAATATACTTGTATTCAATGTGAATACACTGTTATACCATGAGTTTTTACTTCTATATGTAAACAGCATCAAATATACTTGTATTCAATGTGAATACACTGTTATACCATGAGTTTTTACTTCTATATGTAAACTGCATGAAATATACTTGTATTCAATGTGAATACACTGTTATACCATGAGTTTTTACTTCTATATGTAAACAGCATCAAATATACTTGTATTCAATGTGAATACACTGTTATACCATGAGTTTTTACTTCTATATGTAAACTGCATGGAATATACTTGTATTCAATGTGAATACACTGTTATACCATGAGTTTTTACTTCTATATGTAAACTGCATGAAATATACTTGTATTCAATGTGAATACACTGTTATACCATGAGTTTTTACTTCTATATGTAAACTGCATGGAATATACTTGTATTCAATGTGAATACACTGTTATACCATGAGTTTTTACTTCTATATGTAAACTGCATCAAATATACTTGTATTCAATGTGAATACACTGTTATACCATGAGTTTTTACTTCTATATGTAAACTGCATGAAATATACTTGTATTCAATGTGAATACACTGTTATACCATGAGTTTTTACTTCTATATGTAAACTGCATCAAATATACTTGTATTCAATGTGAATACACTGTTATACCATGAGTTTTTACTTCTATATGTAAACTGCATCATGGAATATACTTGTATTCAATGTGAATACACTGTTATACCATGAGTTTTTACTTCTATATGTAAACTGCATGGAATATACTTGTATTCAATGTGAATACACTGTTATACCATGAGTTTTTACTTCTATATGTAAACAGCATCAAATATACTTGTATTCAATGTGAATACACTGTTATACCATGAGTTTTTACTTCTATATGTAAACAGCATGGAAATATACTTGTATTCAATGTGAATACACTGTTATACCATGAGTTTTTACTTCTATATGTAAACAGCATGGAATATACTTGTATTCAATGTGAATACACTGTTATACCATGAGTTTTTAGTTCTATATGTAAACAGCATGGAATATACTTGTATTCAATGTGAATACACTGTTATACCATGAGTTTTTACTTCTATATGTAAACAGCATCAAATATACTTGTATTCAATGTGAATACACTGTTATACCATGAGTTTTTACTTCTATATGTAAACAGCATGAAATATACTTGTATTCAATGTGAATACACTGTTATACCATGAGTTTTTACTTCTATATGTAAACTGCATGGAATATACTTGTATTCAATGTGAATACACTGTTATACCATGAGTTTTTAGTTCTATATGTAAACAGCATGAAATATACTTGTATTCAATGTGAATACACTGTTATACCATGAGTTTTTACTTCTATATGTAAACTGC
Source organism: Daphnia magna (assembly GCF_020631705.1). Classification (NCBI taxonomy): domain Eukaryota; kingdom Metazoa; phylum Arthropoda; class Branchiopoda; order Diplostraca; family Daphniidae; genus Daphnia; species Daphnia magna. The sequence goes on along the minus strand of NW_025533356.1, from coordinate 21,272 downwards.
ATGAAATATACTTGTATTCAATGTGAATACACTGTTATACCATGAGTTTTTACTTCTATATGTAAACAGCATGAAATATACTTGTATTCAATGTGAATACACTGTTATACCATGAGTTTTTACTTCTATATGTAAACAGCATCAAATATACTTGTATTCAATGTGAATACACTGTTATACCATGAGTTTTTACTTCTATATGTAAACAGCATGAAATATACTTGTATTCAATGTGAATACACTGTTATACCATGAGTTTTTACTTCTATAGTAAACAGCATGAAATATACTTGTATTCAATGTGAATACACTGTTATACCATGAGTTTTTACTTCTATATGTAAACAGCATCAAATATACTTGTATTCAATGTGAATACACTGTTATACCATGAGTTTTTACTTCTATATGTAAACAGCATGAAATATACTTGTATTCAATGTGAATACACTGTTATACCATGAGTTTTTACTTCTATATGTAAACAGCATGGAATATACTTGTATTCAATGTGAATACACTGTTATACCATGAGTTTTTACTTCTATATGTAAACAGCATGAAATATACTTGTATTCAATGTGAATACACTGTTATACCATGAGTTTTTACTTCCATATGTAAACAGCATGAAATATACTTGTATTCAATGTGAATACACTGTTATACCATGAGTTTTTACTTCTATATGTAAACAGCATCAAAATATACTTGTATTCAATGTGAATACACTGTTATACCATGAGTTTTTACTTCTATATGTAAACAGCATGAAATATACTTGTATTCAATGTGAATACACTGTTATACCATGAGTTTTTACTTCTATATGTAAACAGCATGAGAATATACTTGTATTCAATGTGAATACACTGTTATACCATGAGTTTTTACTTCTATATGTAAACAGCATGAAATATACTTGTATTCAATGTGAATACACTGTTATACCATGAGTTTTTACTTCTATATGTAAACAGCATCAAATATACTTGTATTCAATGTGAATACACTGTTATACCATGAGTTTTTACTTCTATATGTAAACAGCATGAAATATACTTGTATTCAATGTGAATACACTGTTATACCATGAGTTTTTACTTCTATATGTAAACAGCATGGAATATACTTGTATTCAATGTGAATACACTGTTATACCATGAGTTTTTACTTCATATGTAAACAGCATGGAATATACTTGTATTCAATGTGAATACACTGTTATACCATGAGTTTTTACTTCTATATGTAAACAGCATGAAATATACTTGTATTCAATGTGAATACACTGTTATACCATGAGTTTTTACTTCTATATGTAAACAGCATCAAATATACTTGTATTCAATGTGAATACACTGTTATACCATGAGTTTTTACTTCTATATGTAAACTGCATGGAATATACTTGTATTCAATGTGAATACACTGTTATACCATGAGTTTTTAGTTCTATATGTAAACAGCATGAAATATACTTGTATTCAATGTGAATACACTGTTATACCATGAGTTTTTACTTCTATATGTAAACTGCATGGAATATACTTGTATTCAATGTGAATACACTGTTATACCATGAAGTTTTTACTTCTATATGTAAACTGCATGGAATATACTTGTATTCAATGTGAATACACTGTTATACCATGAGTTTTTACTTCTATATGTAAACTGCATGGAATATACTTGTATTCAATGTGAATACACTGTTATACCATGAGTTTTTACTTCTATATGTAAACTGCATGGAATATACTTGTATTCAATGTGAATACACTGTTATACCATGAGTTTTTACTTCTATATGTAAACTGCATGGAATATACTTGTATTCAATGTGAATACACTGTTATACCATGAGTTTTTACTTCTATATGTAAACTGCATGGAATATACTTGTATTCAATGTGAATACACTGTTATACCATGAGTTTTTACTTCTATATGTAAACTGCATGGAATATACTTGTATTCAATGTGAATACACTGTTATACCATGAGTTTTTACTTCTATATGTAAACTGCATGGAATATACTTGTATTCAATGTGAATACACTGTTATACCATGAGTTTTTACTTCTATATGTAAACAGCATCAAATATACTTGTATTCAATGTGAATACACTGTTATACCATGAGTTTTTACTTTTAATATAAACAGCATGGAATATACTTGTATTCAATGTGAATACACTGTTATACCATGAGTTTTTAGTTCTATATGTAAACAGCATCAAATATACTTGTATTCAATGTGAATACACTGTTATACCATGAGTTTTTACTTCTATATGTAAACAGCATGAAATATACTTGTATTCAATGTGAATACACTGTTATACCATGAGTTTTTACTTCTATATGTAAACTGCATGGAATATACTTGTATTCAATGTGAATACACTGTTATACCATGAGTTTTTACTTCTATATGTAAACTGCATGGAATATACTTGTATTCAATGTGAATACACTGTTATACCATGAGTTTTTACGTTCTATATGTAAACTGCATGGAATATACTTGTATTCAATGTGAATACACTGTTATACCATGAGTTTTTACTTCTATATGTAAACTGCATGGAATATACTTGTATTCAATGTGAATACACTGTTATACCATGAGTTTTTACTTCTATATGTAAACTGCATGGAATATACTTGTATTCAATGTGAATACACTGTTATACCATGAGTTTTTACTTCTATATGTAAACTGCATGGAATATACTTGTATTCAATGTGAATACACTGTTATACCATGAGTTTTTACTTCTATATGTAAACTGCATGGAATATACTTGTATTCAATGTGAATACACTGTTATACCATGAGTTTTTACTTCTATATGTAAACTGCATGGAATATACTTGTATTCAATGTGAATACACTGTTATACCATGAGTTTTTACTTCTATATGTAAACTGCATGGAATATACTTGTATTCAATGTGAATACACTGTTATACCATGAGTTTTTAGTTCTATATGTAAACAGCATCAAATATACTTGTATTCAATGTGAATACACTGTTATACCATGAGTTTTTACTTCTATATGTAAACAGCATGAAATATACTTGTATTCAATGTGAATACACTGTTATACCATGAGTTTTTATTTTTATATGTAAACAGCATCAAATATACTTGTATTCAATGTGAATACACTGTTATACCATGAGTTTTTACTTCTATATGTAAACAGCATCAAATATACTTGTATTCAATGTGAATACACTGTTATACCATGAGTTTTTACTTCTATATGTAAACAGCATGAAATATACTTGTATTCAATGTGAATACACTGTTATACCATGAGTTTTTACTTCTATATGTAAACAGCATGAAATATACTTGTATTCAATGTGAATACACTGTTATACCATGAGTTTTTACTTCTATATGTAAACAGCATGAAATATACTTGTATTCAATGTGAATACACTGTTATACCATGAGTTTTTACTTCTATATGTAAACTGCATGGAATATACTTGTATTCAATGTGAATACACTGTTATACCATGAGTTTTTACTTCTATATGTAAACAGCATGAAATATACTTGTATTCAATGTGAATACACTGTTATACCATGAGTTTTTACTTCTATATGTAAACAGCATCAAATATACTTGTATTCAATGTGAATACACTGTTATACCATGAGTTTTTACTTCTATATGTAAACTGCATGGAATATACTTGTATTCAATGTGAATACACTGTTATACCATGAGTTTTTAGTTCTATATGTAAACAGCATCAAATATACTTGTATTCAATGTGAATACACTGTTATACCATGAGTTTTTACTTCTATATGTAAACAGCATGAAATATACTTGTATTCAATGTGAATACACTGTTATACCATGAGTTTTTACTTCTATATGTAAACTGCATGAAATATACTTGTATTCAATGTGAATACACTGTTATACCATGAGTTTTTACTTCTATATGTAAACAGCATGAAATATACTTGTATTCAATGTGAATACACTGTTATACCATGAGTTTTTACTTCTATATGTAAACAGCATCAAATATACTTGTATTCAATGTGAATACACTGTTATACCATGAGTTTTTAATTCTATATGTAAACTGCATGGAATATACTTGTATTCAATGTGAATACACTGTTATACCATGAGTTTTTACTTCAATATGTAAACAGCATGAAATATACTTGTATTCAATGTGAATACACTGTTATACCATGAGTTTTTACTTCTATATGTAAACAGCATGAAATATACTTGTATTCAATGTGAATACACTGTTATACCATGAGTTTTTACTTCTATATGTAAACAGCATCAAATATACTTGTATTCAATGTGAATACACTGTTATACCATGAGTTTTTTCTTCTATATGTAAACTGCATGGAATATACTTGTATTCAATGTGAATACACTGTTATACCATGAGTTTTTACTTCTATATGTAAACAGCATCAAATATACTTGTATTCAATGTGAATACACTGTTATACCATGAGTTTTTACTTCTATATGTAAACAGCATCAAATATACTTGTATTCAATGTGAATACACTGTTATACCATGAGTTTTTACTTCTATATGTAAACTGCATGGAATATACTTGTATTCAATGTGAATACACTGTTATACCATGAGTTTTTACTTCTATATGTAAACAGCATGAAATATACTTGTATTCAATGTGAATACACTGTTATACCATGAGTTTTTACTTCTATATGTAAACAGCATGAAATATACTTGTATTCAATGTGAATACACTGTTATACCATGAGTTTTTACTTCTATATGTAAACTGCATGGAATATACTTGTATTCAATGTGAATACACTGTTATACCATGAGTTTTTACTTCTATATGTAAACAGCATCAAATATACTTGTATTCAATGTGAATACACTGTTATACCATGAGTTTTTACTTCTATATGTAAACTGCATAGGAATATACTTGTATTCAATGTGAATACACTGTTATACCATGAGTTTTTACTTCTATATGTAAACAGCATCAAATATACTTGTATTCAATGTGAATACACTGTTATACCATGAGTTTTTACTTCTATATGTAAACAGCATGAAATATACTTGTATTCAATGTGAATACACTGTTATACCATGAGTTTTTACTTCTATATGTAAACTGCATGAAATATACTTGTATTCAATGTGAATACACTGTTATACCATGAGTTTTTAGTTCTATATGTAAACAGCATCAAATATACTTGTATTCAATGTGAATACACTGTTATACCATGAGTTTTTACTTCTATATGTAAACTGCATGAAATATACTTGTATTCAATGTGAATACACTGTTATACCATGAGTTTTTACTTCTATATGTAAACAGCATCAAATATACTTGTATTCAATGTGAATACACTGTTATACCATGAGTTTTTTCTTCTATATGTAAACTGCATGAAATATACTTGTATTCAATGTGAATACACCGTTATACCATGAGTTTTTACTTCTATATGTAAACAGCATGAAATATACTTGTATTCAATGTGAATACACTGTTATACCATGAGTTTTTACTTCTATGTGTAAACAGCATCAAATATACTTGTATTCAATGTGAATACACTGTTATACCATGAGTTTTTACTTCTATATGTAAACTGCATGGAATATACTTGTATTCAATGTGAATACACTGTTATACCATGAGTTTTTACTTCTATATGTAAACAGCATCAAATATACTTGTATTCAATGTGAATACACTGTTATACCATGAGTTTTTACTTCTATATGTAAACAGCATCAAATATACTTGTATTCAATGTGAATACACTGTTATACCATGAGTTTTTAATTCTATATGTAAACTGCATGGAATATACTTGTATTCAATGTGAATACACTGTTATACCATGAGTTTTTACTTCTATATGTAAACAGCATCAAATATACTTGTATTCAATGTGAATACACTGTTATACCATGAGTTTTTACTTCTATATGTAAACAGCATCAAATATACTTGTATTCAATGTGAATACACTGTTATACCATGAGTTTTTACTTCTATATGTAAACAGCATGAAATATACTTGTATTCAATGTGAATACACTGTTATACCATGAATTTCTTCTTCTATATGTATACTGCATCAAATATACTTGTATTCAATGTGAATACACTGTTATACCATGAGTTTTTACTTCTATATGTAAAAAGCATCAAATATACTTGTATTCAATGTGAATACACTGTTATACCATGAGTTTTTACTTCTATATGTAAACAGCATCAAATATACTTGTATTCAATGTGAATACACTGTTATACCATGAGTTTTTACTTCTATATGTAAACTGCATGGAATATACTTGTATTCAATGTGAATACACTGTTATACCATGAGTTTTTACTTCTATATGTAAACAGTATCAAATATACTTGTATTCAATGTGAATACACTGTTATACCATGAGTTTTTACTTCTATATGTAAACAGCATGAAATATACTTGTATTCAATGTGAATACACTGTTATACCATGAGTTTTTACTTCTATATGTAAACTGCATGAAATATACTTGTATTCAATGTGAATACACTGTTATACCATGAGTTTTTACTTCTATATGTAAACAGCATCAAATATACTTGTATTCAATGTGAATACACTGTTATACCATGAGTTTCTACTTCTATATGTAAACTGCATCAAATATACTTGTATTCAATGTGAATACACTGTTATACCATGAGTTTTTACTTCTATATGTAAACAGCATCAAATATACTTGTATTCAATGTGAATACACTGTTATACCATGAGTTTTTACTTCTATATGTAAACAGCATCAAATATACTTGTATTCAATGTGAATACACTGTTATACCATGAGTTTTTACTTCTATATGTAAACTGCATGGAATATACTTGTATTCAATGTGAATACACTGTTATACCATGAGTTTTTACTTCTATATGTAAACTGCATGGAATATACTTGTATTCAATGTGAATACACTGTTATACCATGAGTTTTTACTTCTATATGTAAACAGCATCAAATATACTTGTATTCAATGTGAATACACTGTTATACCATGAGTTTTTACTTCTATATGTAAACTGCATGGAATATACTTGTATTCAATGTGAATACACTGTTATACCATGAGTTTTTACTTCTATATGTAAACAGCATCAAATATACTTGTATTCAATGTGAATACACTGTTATACCATGAGTTTTTACTTCTATATGTAAACTGCATGGAATATACTTGTATTCAATGTGAATACACTGTTATACCATGAGTTTTTACTTCTATATGTAAACAGCATCAAATATACTTGTATTCAATGTGAATACACTGTTATACCATGAGTTTTTACTTCTATATGTAAACAGCATCAAATATACTTGTATTCAATGTGAATACACTGTTATACCATGAGTTTTTACTTCTTTATGTAAATAGCATCAAATATACTTGTATTCAATGTGAATACACTGTTATACCATGAGTTTTTACTTCTATATGTAAATTGCATGGAATATACTTGTATTCAATGTGAATACACTGTTATACCATGAGTTTTTACTTCTATATGTAAACTGCATGGAATATACTTGTATTCAATGTGAATACACTGTTATACCATGAGTTTTTACTTCTATATGTAAACTGCATGGAATATACTTGTATTCAATGTGAATACACTGTTATACCATGAGTTTTTACTTCTATATGTAAACTGCATAGAATATACCTGTATTCAATGTGAATACACTGTTATACCATGAGTTTTTACTTCTATATGTAAACAGCATCAAATATACTTGTATTCAATGTGAATACACTGTTATACCATGAGTTTTTACTTCTATATGTAAACTGCATGGAATATACTTGTATTCAATGTGAATACACTGTTATACCATGAGTTTTTACTTCTATATGTAAACAGCATCAAATATACTTGTATTCAATGTGAATACACTGTTATACCATGAGTTTTTACTTCTATATGTAAACAGCATCAAATATACTTGTATTCAATGTGAATACACTGTTATACCATGAGTTTTTTATTCTATATGTAAACTGCATGGAATATACTTGTATTCAATGTGAATACACTGTTATACCATGAGTTTTTACTTCTATATGTAAACAGCATCAAATATACTTGTATTCAATGTGAATACACTGTTATACCATGAGTTTTTACTTCTATATGTAAACAGCATCAAATATACTTGTATTCAATGTGAATACACTGTTATACCATGAGTTTTTACTTCTATATGTAAACAGCATCAAATATACTTGTATTCAATGTGAATACACTGTTATACCATGAGTTTTTACTTCTATATGTAAACTGCATGGAATATACTTGTATTCAATGTGAATACACTGTTATACCATGAGTTTTTACTTCTAAATGTAAACTGCATGGAATATACTTGTATTCAATGTGAATACACTGTTATACCATGAGTTTTTACTTCTATATGTAAACTGCATGGAATATACTTGTATTCAATGTGAATACACTGTTATACCATGAGTTTTTACTTCTATATGTAAACTGCATGGAATATACTTGTATTCAATGTGAATACACTGTTATACCATGAGTTTTTACTTCTATATGTAAACTGCATAGAATATACTTGTATTCAATGTGAATACACTGTTATACCATGAGTTTTTACTTCTATATGTAAACTGCATGGAATATACTTGTATTCAATGTGAGTACACTGTTATACCTCAAGTTTTTATTTCTATATGTAAACTGCGTGGAATATACTTGCATTCAATGTTTGAATACACTGTTATACCATGAGTTTTTACTTCTATATGTAAACTGCATGGAATATACTTGTATTCAATGGGAATACACTGTTATACCATGAGTTTTTACTTCTATATGTAAACTGCATGGAATATACTTGTATTCAATGTGAATACACTGTTATAACACGAGTTTTTACTTCCATATGTAAACTGCATGGAATATACTTGTTTTCAATGTTTGAATACACTGTTATACTGTGCGTTTTTACTTCTATATGTAAACTGCATGGAATATACTTGTATTCAATGGGAATACACTGTTATACCATGAGTTTTTACTTCTATATGTAAACAGCATCAAATATACTTGTATTCAATGTGAATACACTGTTATACCATGAGTTTTTACTTCTATATGTAAACAGCATCAAATATACTTGTATTCAATGTGAATACACTGTTATACCATGAGTTTTTAGTTCTTTAAGTAAACAGCATCAAATATACTTGTATTCAATGTGAATACACTGTTATACCATGAGTTTTTACATCTATATGTAAACAGCATCAAATATACTTGTATTCAATGTGAATACACTGTTATACCATGAGTTTTTAGTTCTATATGTAAACAGCATCAAATATACTTGTATTCAATGTGAATACACTGTTATACCATGAGTTTTTACTTCTATATGTAAACAGCATCAAATATACTTGTATTCAACGTGAATACACTGTTATACCATGAGTTTTTACTTCTATATGTAAACTGCATGGAATATACTTGTATTCAATGTGAATACACTGTTATACCATGAGTTTTTACTTCTATATGTAAACAGCATCAAATATACTTGTATTCAATGTGAATACACTGTTATACCATGAGTTTTTACTTCTATATGTAAACTGCATCAAATATACTTGTATTCAATGTGAATACACTGTTATACCATGAGTTTTTACTTCTATATGTAAACAGCATCAAATATACTTGTATTCAATGTGAATACACTGTTATACCATGAGTTTTTACTTCTATATGTAAACAGCATCAAATATACTTGTATTCAATGTGAATACACTGTTATACCATGAGTTTTTAGTTCTATATGTAAACAGCATCAAATATACTTGTATTCAATGTGAATACACTGTTATACCATGAGTTTTTACTTCTATATGTAAACTGCATGGAATATACTTGTATTCAATGTGAATACACTGTTATACCATGAGTTTTTAGTTCTATATGTAAACAGCATCAAATATACTTGTATTCAATGTGAATACACTTTTATACCATGAGTTTTTACTTCTGTATGTAAACAGCATCAAATATACTTGTATTCAATGTGAATACACTGTTATACCATGAGTTTTATCTTCTATACTAGTATACGGCGGCCCGTCCCAGGACGGTAATAGGTGAAGTCTAGTATTCAGTGTCTGCTGTGCATTTAGTCGACTTTTACTTTTATTGTCTGCTGCACGTTAGTTGAGTTATACTTGTATTGTCTGCTGCACGTTAGTCGACTTTTACTTTAATACCCCTTATACTTTTTATACCTTAATCTACTTTAAGCCTGTTAATCCATGAAAAGCCGTATAATCCACGTTAAGTCACGTAATCCATGTTAAGCCGCGGGTCTCGCCCTGCCCGCGGATCTCGCCCTGCCTGCGGGTCTCGCCCTGCCCGTAGGTCTACACCTCCCGCCGTTTTCCCCAGTCCGTCCTTTAACCCGCCCTGTCCACGAAAATTCGAAAGAAAAAGGTTAAGCCTAACCGGCGGCAGTTCAAACCTTTTTCAGGTGGTCGACCTTTTTCCAGGCAGAAAAAGTTACGTGAACCCTCTCGAACCAATGGAAGCACGTGCACTGAAACAAAAGGGAACTATCTCGAATTGGTGTTGGAACGCACTCAATTGAGCTGTTAAGAAAAAAAATGCAAGGATGGTTCTTTGAGGGATGAAAAAAAGAAATGGTGTCTAAAGGTTGTTGGAACACAGTCAATAGACACGTTAGGAAAACATGAATTGGTGCTTGCTTGGATGCAACAGGGAACGGTCTCTTAAGGAGTTGTAAGAACTCAATGAATTGGGGCTTGTTTGGGGGGATGCAAAAGGAAACGGTCTCTGAAAAGTGTTGGAATGTAATCAACACAGCTGGTGAAAACACAATGAAATGGGGCCTGTTAGAAGAATGTAAAAAGTAACGGTCTCTGAAAATATTTGGAATGCAGTCAATGGAGCTGGTGAAAACAGAGTGAATTGGGGCTTGTTTGAAAGAAGTTAAAAGGGAATGATCTCTGAAAAGTGCTGGAATGCAGCCAACAGAGGTGGTAGAACCAAAATCAATTGGGGTTTGTTTTAAGGATGCAAAAGAGAACGGTCTCTAAAAGTGTTGGAATGCAATCAATAGATCTGGTGAAAACAATGAATTGTGGCTTGTTTGGGGGGATGCAAAAGGAAACGGTCTCTGAAGGGTGTTGAAACGCAGTCAAAGCTGTCTACAACAAAATTGCATTGCTGGTTGTTTGAGGGATGCAAAAGGCAACGGTCTCTGAAATTTGTTGGAATGCAGTCAATGGAGATGTTAAGAGAACAAAGATTATGGGGTTGTTTGAGGGGTGCAAAAGGGAACGGTCTCTTAAAAGTGTTGGAACACAGTCAGTGGAGCTGTTGAGAACAGTAAGCAATAGTGGTTGTTTAAGGGCTGCAAAATGGAACGATCTCTTAAAGTGTTGGAACGCAGTCAGTGGAGCTGGTGAAAACACAATGAAATGGGGTCTGTTTGAAGAATTTAAAAAGTAACGGTCTCTGAAAATATTTGGAATGCAGTCAATGGAGCTGGTGAAAACACAGTGAATTGGGGCTTGTTTGAAGTAAGCTTAAAGGGAACGATCTCTGGAAAGTGCTGGAATGCAGCCACCAGAGGTGGTGGAACCAAAATCAATTGGGGTTTGTTTTAAGGATGCAAAAGGGAACGGTCTCTAAAAGTGTTGGAATGCAATCAATAGACCTGGTGAAAACAATGAATTGGGGCTTGTTTGGGGGGATGCAAAAGGGAACGGTCTCTAAAAAGTGTTGGAACACAGTCAGTGGAGCTGTTGGGAACAAAATGCATTGGTGGTTGTTTGAGGGCTGCAAAAGGGAACGATCTCTTAAAAGTGCTGGAACGCAACAGGGAGCTGTTGAGAACAGTATGCAATAGTGGTTGTTTTAGGGCTGCAAAATGGAACGGTCTCTTAAAAGTGTTGGAACGCTGTAAATGGAGCTGTTGAGAACAAAATGCAATGATGGTTGTTTCAGAGGTGATAAAGGGAACGGTCTCTTAAAAGTGTTGGAACGCAGTTAATGGAGCTGTTGAGAACAGTATCCAATAGCTGTGGTTTGAGGACTGCAAAAGGGAACGGTCTCTGAAGATTGTTGGAACACAGTCAATGGAGCTGGAGAAAACAAAATGAATTGGGGCTTGTTTGAGGGATGCAAAAGGGAACAGTCTCTCAAAGGTGTTGGAATGCAGTCAAAAAAGCTCATCAGAATACAATGAATTGGTGGTTGTTTGAGGGATGCAAATAGGAACGGTCTCTTAAAAGTGTTGGAACGCAGTCAGTGGAGCAGTTGTGAACAAAATGCAATGATGGTTTTTTGAGAGGTGAAAAAGGGAACGGTCTCTGAAAAGTGTTGGAACGCAGTCAGAGGAGCTGTTGAGAACAGTAAGCAATTGTGGTTGTTTGAGTGCTGCAAAAGGGAACGGTCTCTTTAAAGTGTTGGAACGCAGTCAATGCAACTGTTAAAATCACAAAGAATAGGAGGTTGTTTGAGGGATGCAAAAGGGAACGATCTCTGAAGATTGTTGGAACACAGTCACAAAGCTGGTGAAAACAAAATGAATTGGGCCTTCTTTAATGGATGCAAAAGGGAACGGTCTCTCAAAGGTATTGGAATGCAGTCAATCGAGCTAATCAGAATACAATGAATTGGTGGTTACTTGAGGGATGCAAAAGGAACGTTCTCTGAAGGGTGTTGGGCAGCAGTCATTGGAGTTGTTGAGAACATAAAGAATGTGTGATTGTTGAGTGATGCAAAAGGGAATGGTCTCTAAAGGGTGTTGGAACGCAGTCAATGGAGCTGGTGAAAACTCAATGAATTTGGGCTTGTTTATAGGATTCAAAAGGGAACGGTCCCTGAAAAGTGCTGGAACGCAAACAATGGGGCTGTTGACAACCCAAGGCATTGGTTGTTGTTTGAGGGATGCAAAAGGGAACGGTCTCTCAATGGTGTAGGAACGCAGTCAATTGAGCTGATGAGGACAATAAAGTACTGGTGGTTGTTTGAGGGCTGAAAAGGGAACGGTCTCTCTAGGATGTTGAAACGCAGTCAATGTGGCTTTTGAAAGAAAAAGCAAATGACTTGGTCAGAACACAAATAGTTGTTGGTTTTTTTCATGTTGGTGTGACTGGTTAATTTAGGTGGTTGTACAATCAAACCAATAAAATTATTGGAGGCTGTCTAAAGGAAGTTGCAATGCAGTGAACGGAGCAGTTGAAAACAATGAATTGTTGGTTGTTTGGTGGCTGCAAAAGGGAACGCAGCCAACATACCTGTAAAGAACACCATGAATTGGAGGTTATTACAGGGTGGTGTGATTGCTTAATTGGGAGCTAAACATTCTTACCCTTGAAAATTGGTGGTTGTCTTATGTGTGCAAAAAAAAGTGCAGTCTGTGAAGGATGGTGAACCGCAGGCAACAGAGCTGTGAAAAGCAAAGAACTGGTGGCTTGTTAACAAATTGGTGGTTGTTACATGGTAGTGTGATTTGTTGATTACCGTTGAAATTGGTGGCTGTCTGGTGGATGCAAAAAAAGAGCAGGCTGGATATAATGAGTTGGTGGTTGTTTGGAGGGGCTGCAAAAGGGAACGCAGCCAACTGACCTGAAGAGAACACAAAGAATTAGTAAATGTTACATGATGGTTTGATGATTGGTTAATTGGTGGTTATACATTACATCGTTGAAAATTGTGGCTGTGCCAAAAACCAGCAACCTCTGAATCATATTTGAACGCAGTCAGTGGAGCTTTGAGAAACATGAGTTGGTGGTTGCTTGTCAGCTGCAAAAGGGAACACAGCCAACATACCTGTTAAGAACACAATGATTTGGAGATTGTTACAGGGTGGTGTGATTGCCTAATTGTTAGCTTAACATTCTTACCGTTTGAAAATTGGTGGTTGTCTGATGGGTGCAAAAAAAAGTGCAGTCTGTGAAAGATGGTGAACCGCAGGCAACAGAGCTGTGAAAAGCAAAGAACGGGTGGCTTGTTTGGGTTCTGCAAAAAGGATCAAAACAAATAAACCTGTCAAGAACACAATGCATTGGTGGCTGTCAGATGGACGCCCAAAAAAAGTTTAGTCTTTAAAGGATGTTGGACCGTAGACAGTGGAGCTGTGAGAAACATGAGTCGGTGGTTGCTTGGGAGCTACAAAAGGGAATGCAGCCAAAAGCCAACGGTCCTGTTGAGAAGATAATTAGTTGCTGGATGTTCTGCAATTAGTTAATTGAAGGTGTAATACATTCTTACCATTGAAATTCGTGGCTGTGTAACGGGTGGTAAAAAGGGGGCAATCTGTGAAGACTGTTGGATTGTAGTCAACAATGCTGTAAAAAAGCAAGGAACTGTTGGTTGTTTGGGGGCTGCAGGCTGCAGTCTCCTCGTACGGGAACGCAACCAACGTTTACCTGTTGGAAAATAATGAATTGGTAGTTGTTAGTTGGTGGTGTGTTAAGTAAATTTGTTGGTTATACAATCTCACCGTTGAGTGGAAGGCCGTGCGAGATTGTAGTAGGCTGGGCATGTGGTTGACAGCAGCAGCCATGATGGTGGAGATGAACGGGGTAGATGAAATGCGGAGTGCGGTGTGGGGAATAGCTACAGTGTAGAAAAGCGGAAAGAGGGAAAAGGTTAAGACTTGCTGGCGGCAGGTCGAACCCTTTTCAGGTAGTCGAACCTTTTCGCAGGTAGAAAAAAAGCACGTGACGGCACTTGAACCAATGGTAAAGGGGATGTAAAAGTGAAAGGAAAAGGTTAAGCCTAGCTGGCGGCAGGTCGAACCCTTTTCAGGTAGTCGAACCTTTTCGCAGGTAGAAAAAAAGCACGTGACAGCAGTTGGACCAATGGTAAAGGGGATGTAAAAGTGAAAGGAAAAGGTTAAGCCTAGCTGGCGGCAGGTCGAACCCTTTTCAGGTAGTCGAACCTTTTCGCAGGTATAAAAAAAGCACGTGACGGCAGTTGGACCAATGGTAAAGGGGATGTAAAAGTGAAAGGAAAAGGTTAAGCCTAGCTGGCGGCAGGTCGAACCCTTTTGCAGGTAGTCGAACCTTTTCGCAGGTAGAAAAAAAGCACGTGACGCCGTCCAACCAATGGCAGCGTGCGCACGACGCTTTTTTCTCGGACAAACAAACAAACAGATACACAAACAAACTCCGCCCATAAAGTACCCTTGGGTTTTTATAATGGTAGGAGATGTAAACAGCATCAAATATACTTTTATTCAATGTGAATACACTGTTATACCATGAGTTTTTACTTCTATATGTAAACAGCATCAAATATACTTGTATTCAATGTGAATACACTGTTATACCATGAGTTTTTTCTTTTACATGTAAACTGCATAGAATATACTTGTATTCAATGTGAATACACTGTTATACCATGAGTTTTTACTTCTATATGTAAACAGCATCAAATATACTTGTATTCAATGTGAATACACTGTTATACCATGAGTTTTTACTTCTATATGTAAACAGCATCAAATATACTTGTATTCAATGTGAATACACTGTTATACCATGAGTTTTTACTTCTATATGTAAACAGCATCAAAGATACTTGTATTCAATGTGAATACACTGTTATACCATGAGTTTTTACTTCTATATGTAAACAGCATCAAATATACTTGTATTCAATGTGAATACACTGTTATACCATGAGTTTTTACTTCTATATGTAAACTAAATAGAATATACTTGTATTCAATGTGAATACACTGTTATACCATGAGTTTTTACTTCTATATGTAAACAGCATCAAATATACTTGTATTCAATGTGAATACACTGTTATACCATGAGTTTTTACTTCTATATGTAAACTGCATCAAATATACTTGTATTCAATGTGAATACACTGTTATACCATGAGTTTTTACTACTATATGTAAACTGCATGGAATATACTTGTATTCAATGTGAATACACTGTTATACCACCATGAGTTTTTACTTCTATATGTAAATAGCATCAAATATACTTGTATTCAATGTGAATACACTGTTATACCATGAGTTTTTACTTCTATATGTAAACTGCATGGAATATACTTGTATTCAATGTGAATACACTGTTATATCATGAGTTTTTACTTCTATATGTAAACAGCATCAAATATACTTGTATTCAATGTGAATACACTGTTATACCATGAGTTTTTACTTCTATATGTAAACAGCATCAAATATACTTGTATTCAATGTGAATACACTGTTATACCATGAGTTTTTACTTCTATATGTAAACAGCATCAAATATACTTGTATTCAATGTGAATACACTGTTATACCATGAGTTTTTACTTCTATATGTAAACTGCATGGAATATACTTGTATTCAATGTGAATACACTGTTATACCATGAGTTTTTACTTCTATATGTAAACTGCATGGAATATACTTGTATTCAATGTGAATACACTGTTATACCATGAGTTTTTACTTCTATATGTAAACTGCATGGAATATACTTGTATTCAATGTGAATACACTGTTATACCATGAGTTTTTACTTCTATATGTAAACTGCATGGAATATACCTGTATTCAATGTGAATAAACTGTTATACCATGAGTTTTTACTTCTATATGTAAACAGCATCAAATATACTTGTATTCAATGTGAATACACTGTTATACCATGAGTTTTTACTTCTATATGTAAACTGCATGGAATATACTTGTATTCAATGTGAATACACTGTTATACCATGAGTTTTTACTTCTATATGTAAACAGCATCAAATATACTTGTATTCAATGTGAATACACTGTTATACCATGAGTTTTTACTTCTATATGTAAACAGCATCAAATATACTTGTATTCAATGTGAATACACTGTTATACCATGAGTTTTTACTTCTATATGTAAACTGCATGGAATATACTTGTATTCAATGTGAATACACTGTTATACCATGAGTTTTTACTTCTATATGTAAACAGCATCAAATATACTTGTATTCAATGTGAATACACTGTTATACCATGAGTTTTTACTTCTATATGTAAACAGCATCAAATATACTTGTATTCAATGTGAATACACTGTTATACCATGAGTTTTTACTTCTATATGTAAACAGCATCAAATATACTTGTATTCAATGTGAATACACTGTTATACCATGAGTTTTTACTTCTATATGTAAACTGCATGGAATATACTTGTATTCAATGTGAATACACTGTTATACCATGAGTTTTTACTTCTATATGTAAACTGCATGGAATATACTTGTATTCAATGTGAATACACTGTTATACCATGAGTTTTTACTTCTATATGTAAACTGCATGGAATATACTTGTATTCAATGTGAATACACTGTTATACCATGAGTTTTTACTTCTATATGTAAACTGCATGGAATATACTTGTATTCAATGTGAATACACTGTTATACCATGAGTTTTTACTTCTATATGTAAACTGCATGGAATATACTTGTATTCAATGTGAATACACTGTTATACCATGAGTTTTTACTTCTATATGTAAACTGCATGGAATATACTTGTATTCAATGTGAATACACTGTTATACCTCGAGTTTTTACTTCTATATGTAAACTGCATGGAATATACTTGTATTCAATGTGAATACACTGTTATACCATGAGTTTTTACTTCTATATGTAAACTGCATGGAATATACTTGTATTCAATGTGAATACACTGTTATACCATGAGTTTTTACTTCTATATGTAAACTGCATGGAATATACTTGTATTCAATGTGAATACACTGTTATACCATGAGTTTTTACTTCTATATGTAAACAGCATGGAATATACTTGTATTCAATGTGAATACACTGTTATACCATGAGTTTTTACTTCTATATGTAAACTGCATGGAATATACTTGTATTCAATGTGAATACACTGTTATACCATGAGTTTTTACTTCTATATGTAAACAGCATCAAATATACTTGTATTCAATGTGAATACACTGTTATACCATGAGTTTTTACTTCTATATGTAAACAGCATCAAATATACTTGTATTCAATGTGAATACACTGTTATACCATGAGTTTTTAGTTCTTTATGTAAACTGCAGCATGAAATATACTTGTATTCAATGTGAATACACTGTTATACCATGAGTTTTTACTTCTATATGTAAACAGCATCAAATATACTTGTATTCAATGTGAATACACTGTTATACCATGAGTTTTTACTTCTATATGTAAACAGCATCAAATATACTTGTATTCAATGTGAATACACTGTTATACCATGAGTTTTTACTTCTATATGTAAACAGCATGAAATATACTTGTATTCAATGTGAATACACTGTTATACCATGAGTTTTTACTTCTATATGTAAACTGCATCGAATATACTTGTATTCAATGTGAATACACTGTTATACCATGAGTTTTTACTTCTATATGTAAACAGCATCAAATATACTTGTATTCAATGTGAATACACTGTTATACCATGAGTTTTTACTTCTATATGTAAACTGCATCAAATATACTTGTATTCAATGTGAATACACTGTTATACCATGAGTTTTTACTTCTATATGTAAACAGCATCAAATATACTTGTATTCAATGTGAATACACTGTTATACCATGAGTTTTTACTTCTATATGTAAACAGCATGAAATATACTTGTATTCAATGTGAATACACTGTTATACCATGAGTTTTTACTTCTATATGTAAACAGCATCAAATATACTTGTATTCAATGTGAATACACTGTTATACCATGAGTTTTTACTTCTATATGTAAACAGCATCAAATATACTTGTATTCAATGTGAATACACTGCTATACCATGAGTTTTTACTTCTATATGTAAACTGCATGGAATATACTTGTATTCAATGTGAATACACTGTTATACCATGAGTTTTTACTTCTATATGTAAACTGCATGGAATATACTTGTATTCAATGTGAATACACTGTTATACCATGAGTTTTTACTTCTATATGTAAACTGCATGGAATATACTTGTATTCAATGTGAATACACTGTTATACCATGAGTTTTTACTTCTATATGTAAACTGCATGGAATATACTTGTATTCAATGTGAATACACTGTTATACCATGAGTTTTTACTTCTATATGTAAACTGCATGGAATATACTTGTATTCAATGTTGAATACACTGTTATACCACGAGTTTTTATTTCTATATGTAAACTGCATGGAATATACTTGTATTCAATGTGAATACACTGTTATACCATGAGTTTTTACTTCTATATGTAAACTGCATGGAATATACTTGTATTCAATGTGAATACACTGTTATACCATGAGTTTTTACTTCCATATGTAAACTGCATGGAATATACTTGTATTCAATGTGAATACACTGTTATACCATGAGTTTTTATACTATATGTAAACTGCATGGAATATACTTGTATTCAATGTGAATACACTGTTATACCATGAGTTTTTACTTCTATATGTAAACAGCATCAAATATACTTGTATTCAATGTGAATACACTGTTATACCATGAGTTTTTACTTCTATATGTAAATAGCATCAAATATACTTGTATTCAATGTGAATACACTGTTATACCATGAGTTTTTAGTTCTATATGTAAACAGCATCAAATATACTTGTATTCAATGTGAATACACTGTTATACCATGAGTTTTTACTTCTATATGTAAACAGCATCAAATATACTTGTATTCAATGTGAATACACTGTTATACCATGAGTTTTTACTTCTATATGTAAACAGCATCAAATATACTTGTATTCAATGTGAATACACTGTTATACCATGAGTTTTTACTTCTATATGTAAACAGCATCAAATATACTTGTATTCAATGTGAATACACTGTTATACCATGAGTTTTTACTTCTATATGTAAACTGCATGGAATATACTTGTATTCAATGTGAATACACTGTTATACCATGAGTTTTTACTTCTATATGTAAACAGCATCAAATATACTTGTATTCAATGTGAATACACTGTTATACCATGAGTTTTTACTTCTATATGTAAACTGCATCAAATATACTTGTATTCAATGTGAATACACTGTTATACCATGAGTTTTTACTTCTATATGTAAACAGCATCAAATATACTTGTATTCAATGTGAATACACTGTTATACCATGAGTTTTTACTTCTATATGTAAACAGCATCAAATATACTTGTATTCAATGTGAATACACTGTTATACCATGAGTTTTTACTTCTATATGTAAACAGCATCAAATATACTTGTATTCAATGTGAATACACTGTTATACCATGAGTTTTTACTTCTATATGTAAACAGCATCTAATATACTTGTATTCAATGTGAATACACTGTTATACCATGAGTTTTTACTTCTATATGTAAACAGCATCAAATATACTTGTATTCAATGTGAATACACTTTTATACCATGAGATTTTACTTCTGTATGTAAACAGCATCAAATATACTTGTATTCAATGTGAATACACTGTTATACCATGAGTTTTATCTTCTATATGAAACAGCATCAAATATACTTTTATTCAATGTGAATACACTGTTATACCATGAGTTTTTACTTCTATATGTAAACAGCATCAAATATACTTGTATTCAATGTGAATACACTGTTATACCATGAGTTTTTTCTTTTACATGTAAACTGCATAGAATATACTTGTATTCAATGTGAATACACTGTTATACCATGAGTTTTTACTTCTATATGTAATCAGCATCAAATATACTTGTATTCAATGTGAATACACTGTTATACCATGAGTTTTTACTTCTATATGTAAAAAGCATCAAATATACTTGTATTCAATGTGAATACACTGTTATACCATGAGTTTTTACTTCTATATGTTAACTGCATGGAATATACTTGTATTCAATGTGAATACACTGTTATACCATGAGTTTTAACTTCTATATGTAAACTGCATGGAATATACTTGTATTCAATGTGAATACACTGTTATACCATGAGTTTTTACTTCTATATGTAAACAGCATCAAATATACTTGTATTCAATGTGAATACACTGTTATACCATGAGTTTTTACTTCTATATGTAAACAGCATCAAGTATACTTGTATTCAATGTATTGAA
>NW_025533355.1:0-37855 GCF_020631705.1 Daphnia magna | reverse complement strand
TGCCATGAGTTTTTACTTCTATATGTAAACTGCATGGAATATACTTGTATTCAATGTGAATACACTGTTATACCATGAGTTTTTACTTCTATATGTAAACAGCATCAAATATACTTGTATTCAATGTGAATACACTGTTATACCATGAGTTTTTACTTCTATATGTAAACTGCATCAAATATACTTGTATTCAATGTGAATACACTGTTATACCATGAGTTTTTACTTCTATATGTAAACTGCATCAAATATACTTGTATTCAATGTGAATACACTGTTATACCATGAGTTTTTACTTCTATATGTAAACTGCATGGAATATACTTGTATTCAATGTGAATACACTGTTATACCATGAGTTTTTACTTCTATATGTAAACTGCATGGAAATATACTTGTATTCAATGTGAATACACTGTTATACCATGAGTTTTTACTTCTATATGTAAACTGCATGGAATATACTTGTATTCAATGTGAATACACTGTTATACCATGAGTTTTTACTTCTATATGTAAACTGCATGGAATATACTTGTATTCAATGTGAATACACTGTTATACCATGAGTTTTTACTTCTATATGTAAACTGCATGGAATATACTTGTATTCAATGTGAATACACTGTTATACCATGAGTTTTTACTTCTATATGTAAACAGCATCAATAATACTTGTATTCAATGTGAATACACTGTTATACCATGAGTTTTTACTTCTATATGTAAACAGCATCAAATATACTTGTATTCAATGTGAATACACTGTTATACCATGAGTTTTTACTTCTATATGTAAACTGCATGGAATATACTTGTATTCAATGTGAATACACTGTTATACCATGAGTTTTTACTTCTATATGTAAACTGCATGGAATATACTTGTATTCAATGTGAATACACTGTTATACCATGAGTTTTTACTTCTATATGTAAACTGCATGGAATATACTTGTATTCAATGTGAATACACTGTTATACCATGAGTTTTTACTTCTATATGTAAACTGCATGAAATATACTTGTATTCAATGTGAATACACTGTTATACCATGAGTTTTTACTTCTATATGTAAACTGCATGAAATATACTTGTATTCAATGTGAATACACTGTTATACCATGAGTTTTTACTTCTATATGTAAACAGCATGGAATATACTTGTATTCAATGTGAATACACTGTTATACCATGAGTTTTTACTTCTATATGTAAACAGCATCAAATATACTTGTATTCAATGTGAATACACTGTTATACCATGAGTTTTTACTTCTATATGTAAACTGCATGAAATATACTTGTATTCAATGTGAATACACTGTTATACCATGAGTTTTTACTTCTATATGTAAACTGCATGGAATATACTTGTATTCAATGTGAATACACTGTTATACCATGAGTTTTTACTTCTATATGTAAACTGCATGGAATATACTTGTATTCAATGTGAATACACTGTTATACCATGAGTTTTTACTTCATATGTAAACAGCATGAAATATACTTGTATTCAATGTGAATACACTGTTATACCATGAGTTTTTACTTCTATATGTAAACAGCATCAAATATACTTGTATTCAATGTGAATACACTGTTATACCATGAGTTTTTACTTCTATATGTAAACTGCATGGAATATACTTGTATTCAATGTGAATACACTGTTATACCATGAGTTTTTACTTCTATATGTAAACAGCATCAAATATACTTGTATTCAATGTGAATACACTGTTATACCATGAGTTTTTACTTCTATATGTAAACAGCATCGAAATATACTTGTATTCAATGTGAATACACTGTTATACCATGAGTTTTTAGTTCTATATGTAAACAGCATCAAATATACTTGTATTCAATGTGAATACACTGTTATACCATGAGTTTTTACTTCTATATGTAAACTGCATGGAATATACTTGTATTCAATGTGAATACACTGTTATACCATGAGTTTTTACTTCTATATGTAAACAGCATGGAATATACTTGTATTCAATGTGAATACACTGTTATACCATGAGTTTTTACTTCTATATGTAAACAGCATCAAATATACTTGTATTCAATGTGAATACACTGTTATACCATGAGTTTTTACTTCTATATGTAAACTGCATGGAATATACTTGTATTCAATGTGAATACACTGTTATACCATGAGTTTTTACTTCTATATGTAAACAGCATCGAATATACTTGTATTCAATGTGAATACACTGTTATACCATGAGTTTTTACTTCTATATGTAAACTGCATGGAATATACTTGTATTCAATGTGAATACACTGTTATACCATGAGTTTTTACTTCTATATGTAAACTGCATGGAATATACTTGTATTCAATGTGAATACACTGTTATACCATGAGTTTTTACTTCTATATGTAAACAGCATGGAAATATACTTGTATTCAATGTGAATACACTGTTATACCATGAGTTTTTACTTCTATATGTAAACTGCATGGAATATACTTGTATTCAATGTGAATACACTGTTATACCATGAGTTTTTACTTCTATATGTAAACTGCATGAAATATACTTGTATTCAATGTGAATACACTGTTATACCATGAGTTTTTACTTCTATATGTAAACTGCATGGAATATACTTGTATTCAATGTGAATACACTGTTATACCATGAGTTTTTACTTCTATATGTAAACTGCATGGAAATATACTTGTATTCAATGTGAATACACTGTTATACCATGAGTTTTTACTTCTATATGTAAACTGCATGGAATATACTTGTATTCAATGTGAATACACTGTTATACCATGAGTTTTTACTTCTATATGTAAACTGCATGGAATATACTTGTATTCAATGTGAATACACTGTTATACCATGAGTTTTTACTTCTATATGTAAACTGCATGGAATATACTTGTATTCAATGTGAATACACTGTTATACCATGAGTTTTTACTTCTATATGTAAACAGCATGAAATATACTTGTATTCAATGTGAATACACTGTTATACCATGAGTTTTTACTTCTATATGTAAACAGCATGAAATATACTTGTATTCAATGTGAATACACTGTTATACCATGAGTTTTTACTTCTATATGTAAACTGCATGGAATATACTTGTATTCAATGTGAATACACTGTTATACCATGAGTTTTTACTTCTATATGTAAACTGCATGGAATATACTTGTATTCAATGTGAATACACTGTTATACCATGAGTTTTTACTTCTATATGTAAACTGCATGGAATATACTTGTATTCAATGTGAATACACTGTTATACCATGAGTTTTTACTTCTATATGTAAACTGCATGAAATATACTTGTATTCAATGTGAATACACTGTTATACCATGAGTTTTTACTTCTATATGTAAACAGCATGGAATATACTTGTATTCAATGTGAATACACTGTTATACCATGAGTTTTTACTTCTATATGTAAACTGCATGGAATATACTTGTATTCAATGTGAATACACTGTTATACCATGAGTTTTTTACTTCTATATGTAAACTGCATGAAATATACTTGTATTCAATGTGAATACACTGTTATACCATGAGTTTTTACTTCTATATGTAAACTGCATGGAATATACTTGTATTCAATGTGAATACACTGTTATACCATGAGTTTTTACTTCTATATGTAAACTGCATGGAATATACTTGTATTCAATGTGAATACACTGTTATACCATGAGTTTTTACTTCTATATGTAAACTGCATGGAATATACTTGTATTCAATGTGAATACACTGTTATACCATGAGTTTTTACTTCTATATGTAAACTGCATGGAATATACTTGTATTCAATGTGAATACACTGTTATACCATGAGTTTTTACTTCTATATGTAAACTGCATGGAATATACTTGTATTCAATGTGAATACACTGTTATACCATGAGTTTTTACTTCTATATGTAAACAGCATCAAATATACTTGTATTCAATGTGAATACACTGTTATACCATGAGTTTTTACTTCTATATGTAAACTGCATGAAATATACTTGTATTCAATGTGAATACACTGTTATACCATGAGTTTTTACTTCTATATGTAAACAGCATGAAATATACTTGTATTCAATGTGAATACACTGTTATACCATGAGTTTTTACTTCTATATGTAAACTGCATGAAATATACTTGTATTCAATGTGAATACACTGTTATACCATGAGTTTTTACTTCTATATGTAAACTGCATGGAATATACTTGTATTCAATGTGAATACACTGTTATACCATGAGTTTTTACTTCTATATGTAAACTGCATGAAATATACTTGTATTCAATGTGAATACACTGTTATACCATGAGTTTTTACTTCTATATGTAAACTGCATGAGAATATACTTGTATTCAATGTGAATACACTGTTATACCATGAGTTTTTACTTCTATATGTAAACTGCATGGAATATACTTGTATTCAATGTGAATACACTGTTATACCATGAGTTTTTACTTCTATATGTAAACTAGCATCAAATATACTTGTATTCAATGTGAATACACTGTTATACCATGAGTTTTTACTTCTATATAGTAAACTGCATGGAATATACTTGTATTCAATGTGAATACACTGTTATACCATGAGTTTTTACTTCTATATGTAAACAGCATCAAATATACTTGTATTCAATGTGAATACACTGTTATACCATGAGTTTTTACTTCTATATGTAAACAGCATCAAATATACTTGTATTCAATGTGAATACACTGTTATACCATGAGTTTTTACTTCTATATGTAAACTGCATGGAATATACTTGTATTCAATGTGAATACACTGTTATACCATGAGTTTTTACTTCTATATGTAAACTGCATGGAATATACTTGTATTCAATGTGAATACACTGTTATACCATGAGTTTTTACTTCTATATGTAAACAGCATGAAATATACTTGTATTCAATGTGAATACACTGTTATACCATGAGTGTTTTACTTCTATATGTAAACTGCATGGAAATATACTTGTATTCAATGTGAATACACTGTTATACCATGAGTTTTTACTTCTATATGTAAACTGCATGGAATATACTTGTATTCAATGTGAATACACTGTTATACCATGAGTTTTTACTTCTATATGTAAACTGCATGAATATACTTGTATTCAATGTGAATAACTGTTATACCATGAGTTTTTACTATATGTAAACGCAATGGAATATACTTGTATTCAATGTGAATACACTGTTATACCATGAGTTTTTACTTCTATATGTAAACAGCATGAAATATACTTGTATTCAATGTGAATACACTGTTATACCATGAGTTTTTACTTTTATATGTAAACAGCATCAAATAAACTTGTATTCAATGTGAATACACTGTTATACCATGAGTTTTTACTTCTATATGTAAACAGCATGGAATATACTTGTATTCAATGTGAATACACTGTTATACCATGAGTTTTTACTTCTATATGTAAACTGCATGGAATATACTTGTATTCAATGTGAAATACACTGTTATACCATGAGTTTTTACTTCATATGTAAACAGATCAAATATACTTGTATTCAATGTACTGTTATACCATGTGTTTTACTTCTATATGTAAACAGCTATGAAATATACTTGTATTCAATGTGAATACACTGTTATACCATGAGTTTTTACTTCTATATGTAAACAGCATCAAATATACTTGTATTCAATGGTGAATACACTGTTATACCATGAGTTTTTACTTCTATATGTAAACTAGCATCAAATATACTTGTATTCAATGTGAATACACTGTTATACCATGAGTTTTTACTTCTATATGTAAACTGCATCAAATATACTTGTATTCAATGTGAATACACTGTTATACCATGAGTTTTTACTTCTATATGTAAACAGCATCAAATATACTTGTATTCAATGTGAATACACTGTTATACCATGAGTTTTTACTTCTATATGATGAAACTGCATGGAATATACTTGTATTCAATGTGAATACACTGTTATACCATGAGTTTTTCTACTTCTATGTAAATGTAAACTGCATGGAATATACTTGTATTCAATGTGAATACAATGTTATACCATGAGTTTTTACTTCTAATATGTAAACTTCATGGAATATACTTGTATTCAATGTGAATACACTGTTATACCATGAGTTTTTACTTCTTTATGTAAACTGCATGGAATATACTTGTATTCAATGTGAATACACTGTTATACCATGAGTTTTTACTTCTATATGTAAACTGCATCAAATATACTTGTATTCAATGTGAATACACTGTTATACCATGAGTTTTTACTTCTATATGTAAACTGCATGAAATATACTTGTATTCAATGTGAATACACTGTTATACCATGAGTTTTTACTTCTATATGTAAACTGCATGGAATATACTTGTATTCAATGTGAATACACTGTTATACCATAAGTTTTTACTTCTATATGTAAACTGCATCAAATATACTTGTATTCAAATTGAATACACTGTTATACCATGAGTTTTTACTTCTATATGTAAACTGCATGGAATATACTTGTATTCAATGTGAATACAATGTTATACCATGAGTTTTTACTTCTATATGTAAACTACATCAAGCATACTTGTATTCAATGTGAATACACTGTTATACCATGAGTTTTTACTTCTATATGTAAACTGCATGGAATATACTTGTATTCAATGTGAATACACTGTTATACCATGAGTTTTTACTTCTATATGTAAACTGCATGGAATATACTTGTATTCAATGTGAATACACTGTTATACCATGAGTTTTTACTTCTATATGTAAACAGCATTAAATATACTTGTATTCAATGTGAATACACTGTTATACCATGAGTTTTTACTTCTATATGTAATCAGCTACAAATATACTTGTATTCAATGTGAATACACTGTTATACCACGAGTTTTTACTTCTATATGTAAACAGCATCAAATATACTTGTATTCAATGTGAATTAGGGTGTACAGTATAAAATGGACATTTTTTTATTCATTCGGCATTCGAGATTTGGGTTAATAATTGTAAAATAAATAACTTCTTAAAGTCTTAGATTTTTAAAATAAAATTATCTTTCCCCACTTGCCAGTATAAATTTTGTGTTTGGTTGAAATTCAATTTTTTTTTAGATATTTTTGGTTAGAAACTGAATTAAAACTAAATAAATTTAAACGGCGCTTGGCCGTTCGTTAGCTACACATATGAGGCACGTTTACTTAAAATTTGAGCCCTCCACCTTTTTTTTATCTTCACGCACAATCAGTTCAAAGAGCGCCAATGTTGTCAGAAAAACCGAAGTCATAATTACTGTGACCGCAAGGGGTCACCGTAAGAGTTGTTGTTGTTGTCAGTTAATTGTCAGAAGCGTAAACGAGAAACAAGTGTAAGTGAAAATGAAACGTGTCCTTCGTTCTGAAAGTCATCATTGGCTTGTTGGATCTACAATCAGTGAAATTCTTGGTTCAAAACTCCCAATCAATCACCTTATTTTAAAACGTTATCTTTTTATAAGAGATAATAGTTGTGGTCCATTTACTTCTACTGTTCGAGCCATCGCCAAGATTATATACGATGAGATTATTTCTCGATTTTGGAAACCATCTCGAATTCCCACTAAGCCTGAGAAGTCATGTTTAGATCAAATAGTAAAACTTGTTGGGAAATATGAGACTTTGAAGAAAATCCCCAATAATCGTCTGAATGATACTAAACCACAAGAAAGGATACAACAGTTTGTCGGTAATCTCAAATGTCTTTTTGATATTTCTCACCCCAACACCTACGGATTGTTAGAACAATCAGGAAACACCCGATCTGAGTCACCAAACACTGAGTGGAAAATTGATTGGGATTTTCTAATTGGACAGCGTCAGGTACCTCAGGTGGGGTGTATGGATGGAGTGGACAAGATATTGGATGCAAAAGAAAGACAGAGAAAGGAAAGAGAAGATTTAATTGAACAAAGAAAACAAAAAGAACTTGACAGAATCGCTCAGACAACAGTAGCAGATGACAGCATAGATTCTTCAACTGATGGTGAAGGAAAAAACATCGTAGACCTGGATTCTTCATTTGAACATGAAATGAACTTTACAAGTGAGACTGACGTAGTGCTACAAAGAGATTTAATCACTCCGACATCGAGTGCTGCTTTAAGGATGGGCCTCTCTACTCGGCAACACACAGTAATGCTGGCTTCTTTCGTGAACTCGGTTAGTGGATCAACTCTATCTAATGTAACGTTGTCTGTCGGAAGTGTTCATCAAAAAAGATCCAAAGAGATCGAGAGAATCGCAAAAGAAGTGCGACAAAGCTACATACCTCCTCGACATGGTACTATCCACTTTGATTCAAAAATATTTTCAATGAGAGGAGGACTAAAAGAGGATAGAGTTGCCATTGTTTTCAGTCCACCGCCCAAGATTTTGTCCATTTGTAGTGTTCTATCTTCTTCTGGATTGGCACAAAAAGATGCCTGTATCCAAGCTTTGACCGAATGGAACCTCCAAGATAACGTCGTCGCAGCCGTTTACGACACAACCGCCAGTAATTCTGGTGCGTATAATGGAGCTACTGTATTATTAGAACAGGAACTCGGACATCCACTCCTGAATTGTCCATGTCGTAGACACATTGCCGAATGTCACATTAAAAGAACTCAGAAGAAACTTGGTGGTCCAACAACAGGCCCGACATACAAGCTTTTTCAAGATTCAAAGACGATTACAATAGTTTTCAACCACTTATTTCTCCAGAAGAATACCAGACTTTGGACTATGATGAACTGAATCCATTCATGACCTCTCAAGCGAATGAAGTGAAGGAGTGGGCGGGAAACTGCTTGAAAAACGATGTGTTCCCTAGAGAAGACTACAAAGAGTTGTGTGAGCTCATGGCCGTCTTCCTTGGAGCTGATTTGTCAACTAATCAATTCAAAATTCGCCGCCCTGGTGCCGATCATCACGCTCGCTTCATGGCGAAGGCTATTTATTACCTTAAAATACATCTACTTCAAAAATTTTTTCATCTTCGCCCCAAAGAAGTGAAGGAAGTAAAGCGTATGGCAATTTATATAGCTGTGTTTTATGGAAAATATTTCCTTCAGTCATCTTTAACGTCGTCAGCACCTTTTAATGATCTACGATTCCTTTGCTTTATGCATCAATACTCCTTAGTCGATAAAGAAGCTGGTATATTTTCGTAAATTCGTTGAATTTTTAATTGAATAATGTAGCCTAATAGGAACTAACAAAATACTTTTGCATCTTCTAGCAAAAGAAACGATTCACTCCATCAATTTGCATTTGGATTACTTGACACAAGAACTTGTGCCTCTTGCACTTTTTGATCCGAACCTTACAGACGAAGATAAAAACAAATTAGCTCACACTCTTATATCAACGAGTAGACCAACCGAATTCGCTGTAGGGGAAGCCGAAGCCACCAACAATAAATTGGCGTCCAGATGACCAACCCACTCTATCAGACCTTATTGGAGAAAGGTCTTTTCTCATTATTATTGAATCTTATATATATTTCCTATTTACTTATAAATTTACATTGCGGTAGGTCATGGCTTTTATTTCATTTATTGAAACTGAACAAACGCCAAGAATGGATGATGGTGCCTTGTAATTTGTGGATTCATTTTGAAGACTTTCGAGTGGCGAAGGAATTCGTTGACTCGTTAATAACAGTTAACGATTGCGCAGAGAGGGGCATCAAGCTGATTGGAGACTATAAAGACAGTTGCTTTGATAAAAAAGAAAGAGAGTCCCTTGCTCAGCTAGTTGAACAACACCGTTCCAATTTCAGTATCTCAAATATGAGTAAAGAAGCAATGGAAATGTTGTAATAGTACAAAAACAATACAAATGTACTTTAAATCCAAATAGAGTTATTTTTCCCTTATTGTGCGTGAAGATAAAAAAAAGGTGGAGGGCTCAAATTTTAAGTAAACGTGCCTCATATGTGTAGCTAACGAACGGCCAAGCGCCGTTTAAATTTATTTAGTTTTAATTCAGTTTCTAACCAAAAATATCTAAAAAAAAATTGAATTTCAACCAAACACAAAATTTATACTGGCAAGTGGGGAAAGATAATTTTATTTTAAAAATCTAAGACTTTAAGAAGTTATTTATTTTACAATTATTAACCCAAATCTCGAATGCCGAATGAATAAAAAAATGTCCATTTTATACTGTACACCCTAATGTGAATACACTGTTATACCATGAGTTTTTACTTCTATATGTAAACTGCATGGAATATACTTGTATTCAATGTGAATACACTGTTATACCATGAGTTTTTACTTCTATATGTAAACTGCATCAAATATACTTGTATTCAATGTGAATACACTGTTATACCATGAGTTTTTACTTCTATATGTAAACAGCATCAAATATACTTGTATTCAATGTGAATACACTGTTATACCATGAGTTTTTACTTCTATATGTAAACTGCATGGAATATACTTGTATTCAATGTGAATACACTGTTATACCATGAGTTTTTACTTCTATATGTAAACTGCATGGAATATACTTGTATTCAATGTGAATACAATGTTATACCATGAGTTTTTACTTCTATATGTAAACTGCATGGAATATACTTGTATTCAATGTGAATACACTGTTATACCATGAGTTTTTACTTCTATATGTAAACTGCATGGAATATACTTGTATTCAATGTGAATACACTGTTATACCATGAGTTTTTACTTCTATATGTAAACAGCTACAAATATACTTGTATTCAATGTGAATACACTGTTATACCATGAGTTTTTACTTCTATATGTAAACAGCATCAAATATACTTGTATTCAATGTGAATACACTGTTATACCATGAGTTTTTACTTCTATATGTAAACAGCATCAAATATACTTGTATTCAATGTGAATACACTGTTATACCATGAGTTTTTACTTCTATATGTAAACTGCATCAAATATACTTGTATTCAATGTGAATACACTGTTATACCATGAGTTTTTACTTCTATATGTAAACAGCATCAAATATACTTGTATTCAATGTGAATACACTGTTATACCATGAGTTTTTACTTCTATATGTAAACTGCATGGAATATACTTGTATTCAATGTGAATACACTGTTATACCATGAGTTTTTACTTCTATATGTAAACTGCATGGAATATACTTGTATTCAATGTGAATACACTGTTATACCATGAGTTTTTACTTCTATATGTAAACTGCATGGAATATACTTGTATTCAATGTGAATACACTGTTATACCATGAGTTTTTACTTCTATATGTAAACTGCATGGAATATACTTGTATTCAATGTGAATACACTGTTATACCATGAGTTTTTACTTCTATATGTAAACTGCATCAAATATACTTGTATTCAATGTGAATACACTGTTATACCATGAGTTTTTACTTCTATATGTAAACTGCATGGAATATACTTGTATTCAATGTGAATACACTGTTATACCATGAGTTTTTACTTCTATATGTAAACTGCATGGAATATACTTGTATTCAATGTGAATACACTGTTATACCATGAGTTTTTACTTCTATATGTAAACTGCATGGAATATACTTGTATTCAATGTGAATACACTGTTATACCATGAGTTTTTACTTCTATATGTAAACAGCATCAAATATACTTGTATTCAATG
Organism: Daphnia magna; assembly: GCF_020631705.1. Taxonomy (NCBI): domain Eukaryota; kingdom Metazoa; phylum Arthropoda; class Branchiopoda; order Diplostraca; family Daphniidae; genus Daphnia; species Daphnia magna. Next base: position 26,129 of record NW_025533355.1, on the reverse strand, counting down.
TGAATACACTGTTATACCATGAGTTTTTACTTCTATATGTAAACTGCATGGAATATACTTGTATTCAATGTGAATACACTGTTATACCATGAGTTTTTACTTCTATATGTAAACTGCATGGAATATACTTGTATTCAATGTGAATACACTGTTATACCATGAGTTTTTACTTCTATATGTAAACTGCATGGAATATACTTGTATTCAATGTGAATACACTGTTATACCATGAGTTTTTACTTCTATATGTAAACTGCATGGAATATACTTGTATTCAATGTGAATACACTGTTATACCATGAGTTTTTACTTCTATATGTAAACAGCATCAAATATACTTGTATTCAATGTGAATACACTGTTATACCATGAGTTTTTACTTCTATATGTAAACTGCATGGAATATACTTGTATTCAATGTGAATACACTGTTATACCATGAGTTTTTACTTCTATATGTAAACTGCATGGAATATACTTGTATTCAATGTGAATACACTGTTATACCATGAGTTTTTACTTCTATATGTAAACAGCATCAAATATACTTGTATTCAATGTGAATACACTGTTATACCATGAGTTTTTACTTCTATATGTAAACTGCATGGAATATACTTGTATTCAATGTGAATACACTGTTATACCATGAGTTTTTACTTCTATATGTAAACTGCATGGAATATACTTGTATTCAATGTGAATACACTGTTATACCATGAGTTTTTACTTCTATATGTAAACTGCATGGAATATACTTGTATTCAATGTGAATACACTGTTATACCATGAGTTTTTACTTCTATATGTAAACTGCATGGAATATACTTGTATTCAATGTGAATACACTGTTATACCATGAGTTTTTACTTCTATATGTAAACTGCATGGAAATATACTTGTATTCAATGTGAATACACTGTTATACCATGAGTTTTTACTTCTATATGTAAACTGCATGGAATATACTTGTATTCAATGTGAATACACTGTTATACCATGAGTTTTTACTTCTATATGTAAACTGCATGGAATATACTTGTATTCAATGTGAATACACTGTTATACCATGAGTTTTTACTTCTATATGTAAACAGCATCAAATATACTTGTATTCAATGTGAATACACTGTTATACCATGAGTTTTTACTTCTATATATAAACAGCATCAAATATACTTGTATTCAATGTGAATACACTGTTATACCATGAGTTTTTACTTCTATATGTAAACTGCATGGAATATACTTGTATTCAATGTGAATACACTGTTATACCATGAGTTTTTACTTCTATATGTAAACTGCATGGAATATACTTGTATTCAATGTGAATTTACTCTTATACCATGTGTTGCAGACGGCCCCGTCTGTCTCCTTACTCCACCTATGAGTCCCTTTCTGTATTGTTTGGGTGCCCTGAGGCCCTGTGATTGCCCTGTGACCGTCAGTTGGCGTGACTGTCACGTAAGCCGCCGCCACGAGAAAACGGTTAACCTGGCTAGCAGTTGAGACAATGTGTCTCCGTAAGTCTTACTGTCGTAAGCAAGTTTAAGAGAGAGCTTTGGCCAATACCTGGCTCCTTCGCGTGCATTGTGTTTCTTGTGTTTAATATATTCGTGTAAACACCCTAATTCATTTGTCGTGTACTTATTTATTCGTGTAATTTAACCAATCTGATTAGTCGAATCCGCTCGTCGGCTGAGCAGATTGCAACACATGAGTTTTTACTTCTATATGTAAACTGCATGGAATATACTTGTATTCAATGTGAATACACTGTTATACCATGAGTTTTTACTTCTATATGTAAACTGCATCAAATATACTTGTATTCAATGTGAATACACTGTTATACCATGAGTTTTTACTTCTATATGTAAACTACATGGAATATACTTGTATTCAATGTGAATACACTGTTATACCATGAGTTTTTACTTCTATATGTAAACTGCATGGAATATACTTGTATTCAATGTGAATACACTGTTATACCATGAGTTTTTACTTCTATATGTAAACTGCATGGAATATACTTGTATTCAATGTGAATACACTGTTATACCATGAGTTTTTACTTCTATATGTAAACAGCATCAAATATACTTGTATTCAATGTGAATACACTGTTATACCATGAGTTTTTACTTCTATATGTAAACTGCATCAAATATACTTGTATTCAATGTGAATACACTGTTATACCATGAGTTTTTACTTCTATATGTAAACTGCATCAAATATACTTGTATTCAATGTGAATACACTGTTATACCATGAGTTTTTACTTCTATATGTAAACAGCATCAAATATACTTGTATTCAATGTGAATACACTGTTATACCATGAGTTTTTACTTCTATATGTAAAATGCATGGAATATACTTGTATTCAATGTGAATACACTGTTATACCATGAGTTTTTACTTCTATATGTAAACTGCATGGAATATACTTGTATTCAATGTGAATACACTGTTATACCATGAGTTTTTACTTCTATATGTAAACAGCATCAAATATACTTGTATTCAATGTGAATACACTGTTATACCATGAGTTTTTACTTCTATATGTAAACAGCATCAAATATACTTGTATTCAATGTGAATACACTGTTATACCATGAGTTTTTACTTCTATATAAAAACTGCATGGAATATACTTGTATTCAATGTGAATACACTGTTATACCATGAGTTTTTACTTCTATATGTAAACTGCATGGAATATACTTGTATTCAATGTGAATACACTGTTATACCATGAGTTTTTACTTCTATATGTAAACAGCATCAAATATACTTGTATTCAATGTGAATACACTGTTATACCATGAGTTTTTACTTCTATATGTAAACAGCATCAAATATACTTGTATTCAATGTGAATACACTGTTATACCATGAGTTTTTACTTCTATATGTAAACTGCATCAAATATACTTGTATTCAATGTGAATACACTGTTATACCATGAGTTTTTACTTCTATATGTAAACAGCATCAAATATACTTGTATTCAATGTGAATACACTGTTATACCATGAGTTTTTACTTCTATATGTAAACTGCATGGAATATACTTGTATTCAATGTGAATACACTGTTATACCATGAGTTTTTACTTCTATATGTAAACAGCATCAAATATACTTGTATTCAATGTGAATACACTGTTATACCATGAGTTTTTACTTCTATATGTAAACTGCATGGAATATACTTGTATTCAATGTGAATACACTGTTATACCATGAGTTTTTACTTCTATATGTAAACTGCATGAAATATACTTGTATTCAATGTGAATACACTGTTATACCATGAGTTTTTACTTCTATATGTAAACTGCATGGAATATACTTGTATTCAATGTGAATACACTGTTATACCATGAGTTTTTACTTCTATATGTAAACTGCATGGAATATACTTGTATTCAATGTGAATACACTGTTATACCATGAGTTTTTACTTCTATATGTAAACAGCATCAAATATACTTGTATTCAATGTGAATACACTGTTATACCATGAGTTTTTACTTCTATATATAAACTGCATCAAATATACTTGTATTCAATGTGAATACACTGTTATACCATGAGTTTTTACTTCTATATGTAAACTGCATCAAATATACTTGTATTCAATGTGAATACACTGTTATACCATGAGTTTTTACTTCTATATGTAAACTGCATGGAAATTATACTTGTATTCAATGTGAATACACTGTTATACCATGAGTTTTTACTTCTATATGTAAACAGCATCAAATATACTTGTATTCAATGTGAATACACTGTTATACCATGAGTTTTTACTTCTATATGTAAACTGCATGGAATATACTTGTATTCAATGTGAATACACTGTTATACCATGAGTTTTTACTTCTATATGTAAACTGCATGGAATATACTTGTATTCAATGTGAATACACTGTTATACCATGAGTTTTTACTTCTATATGTAAACTGCATGGAATATACTTGTATTCAATGTGAATACACTGTTATACCATGAGTTTTTACTTCTAATATGTAAAAAAGCTGCATGGAATATACTTGTATTCAATGTGAATACACTGTTATACCATGAGTTTTTACTTCTATATGTAAACTGCATCAAATATACTTGTATTCAATGTGAATACACTGTTATACCATGAGTTTTTACTTCTATATGTAAACTGCATGGAATATACTTGTATTCAATGTGAATACACTGTTATACCATGAGTTTTTACTTCTATATGTAAACTGCATGGAATATACTTGTATTCAATGTGAATACACTGTTATACCATGAGTTTTTACTTCTATATGTAAACTGCATGGAATATACTTGTATTCAATGTGAATACACTGTTATACCATGAGTTTTTACTTCTATATGTAAACAGCATCAAATATACTTGTATTCAATGTGAATACACTGTTATACCATGAGTTTTTACTTCTATATGTAAACTGCATGGAATATACTTGTATTCAATGTGAATACACTGTTATACCATGAGTTTTTACTTCTATATGTAAACTGCATGGAATATACTTGTATTCAATGTGAATACACTGTTATACCATGAGTTTTTACTTCTATATGTAAACTGCATGGAATATACTTTGTATTCAATGTGAATACACTGTTATACCATGAGTTTTTACTTCTATATGTAAACTGCATGGAATATACTTGTATTCAATGTGAATACACTGTTATACCATGAGTTTTTACTTCTATATGTAAACAGCATCAAATATACTTGTATTCAATGTGAATACACTGTTATACCATGAGTTTTTACTTCTATATGTAAACTGCATGGAATATACTTGTATTCAATGTGTACTTCAATACTCAAATATACTGTTATACTGTTATACCATGAGTTTTTACTTCTATATGTAAACTGCATGGAATATACTTGTACATCAAATATGCTTGTATTCAATGTGAATACACTGTTATACCATGAGTTTTTACTTCTATATGTAAACAGCATCAAATATACTTGTATTCAATGTGAATACACTGTTATACCATGAGTTTTTACTTCTATATGTAAACTGCATGGAATATACTTGTATTCAATGTGAATACACTGTTATACCATGAGTTTTTACTTCTATATGTAAACTGCCATGGAATATACTTGTATTCAATGTGAATACACTGTTATACCATGAGTTTTTACTTCTATATGTAAACTGCATGGAATATACTTGTATTCAATGTGAATACACTGTTATACCATGAGTTTTTACTTCTATATGTAAACTGCATCAAATATACTTGTATTCAATGTGAATACACTGTTATACCATGAGTTTTTACTTCTATATGTAAACTGCATGGAATATACTTGTATTCAATGTGAATACACTGTTATACCATGAGTTTTTACTTCTATATGTAAACTGCATGGAAATATACTTGTGTAATACACGTTATACCATGTTTACTTCTATATATTCAATGTGAATACACTGTTATATCATGAGGTTTTACTTCTATATGTAATGCATGGAATATACTTGTATTCAATGTGAATACACTGTTATACCATGGGGTTTTACTTCAGAATATATGTAAACTGCATGTTTTACTTCTATGAAAGCATAAATACTTGTATTCAATGTGAATACACTGTTATACCATGACCATAGTTTTTACTTCTATATGTAAACAGCATCAAATATACTGTTATCATTGTATTCACTGTTATACATGGAATATACTTGTATTCAATGTGGAATACACTGTTTACCATATTATACCATGAGTTATACCATTTTTACTTCTATATGTAAACAGCATCAAATATACTTGTATTCAATGTGAATACACTGTTATACCATGAGTTTTTACTTCTATATGTAAACTGCATGGAATATACTTGTATTCAATGTGAATACACTGTTATACCATGAGTTTTTACTTCTATATGTAAACTGCATGGAATATACTTGTATTCAATGTGAATACACTGTTATACCATGAGTTTTAATCTATATACTCATATATGACTCGTATGACATCAAGTTACTCGTAAACCAGAAACTAACCTGACAGTTGAACAATGTTATCCTAAGTCTTACTGTCGTAACAAGTTTAAAAAGCTTGGCCAATACCTGTCTTCGCTGCATTGTGTTTACTTGTGTTTAATATATCGTGTAAACACCGTAATTCATGTCTGTACTTATTTATTCGTGTAATTTAACCAATCGAATTAGTGAATACACTGTTGACACACTGCACACATGAGTTTTTACTTCTATATGTAAACTGCATGGAATATACTTGTATTCAATGTGAATACACTGTTATACCATGAGTTTTTACTTCTATATGTAAACTGCATCAAATATACTTGTATTCAATGTGAATACACTGTTATACCATGAGTTTTTACTTCTATATGTAAACTGCATGGAATATACTTGTATTCAATGTGAATACACTGTTATACCATGAGTTTTTACTTCTATATGTAAACTGCATGGAATATACTTGTATTCAATGTGAATACACTGTTATACCATGAGTTTTTACTTCTATATGTAAACTGCATGGAATATACTTGTATTCAATGTGAATACACTGTTATACCATGAGTTTTTACTTCTATATGTAAACTGCATCAAATATACTTGTATTCAATGTGAATACACTGTTATACCATGAGTTTTTACTTCTATATGTAAACTGCATCAAATATACTTGTATTCAATGTGAATACACTGTTATACCATGAGTTTTTACTTCTATATGTAAACTGCATCGAATATACTTGTATTCAATGTGAATACACTGTTATACCATGAGTTTTTACTTCTATATGTAAACTGCATCAAATATACTTGTATTCAATGTGAATACACTGTTATACCATGAGTTTTTACTTCTATATGTAAACTGCATGGAATATACTTGTATTCAATGTGAATACACTGTTATACCATGAGTTTTTACTTCTATATGTAAACTGCATGGAATATACTTGTATTCAATGTGAATACACTGTTATACCATGAGTTTTAACTTCTATATGTAAACCTGCATCAAATATACTTGTATTCAATGTGAATACACTGTTATACCATGAGTTTTTACTTCTATATGTAAACTGCATCAAATATACTTGTATTCAATGTGAATACACTGTTATACCATGAGTTTTTACTTCTATATATAAACTGCATGGAATATACTTGTATTCAATGTGAATACACTGTTATACCATGAGTTTTTACTTCTATATGTAAACTGCATCAAATATACTTGTATTCAATGTGAATACACTGTTATACCATGAGTTTTTACTTCTATATGTAAACTGCATCAAATATACTTGTATTCAATGTGAATACACTGTTATACCATGAGTTTTTACTTCTATATGTAAACTGCATCAAATATACTTGTATTCAATGTGAATACACTGTTATACCATGAGTTTTTACTTCTATATGTAAACTGCATCAAATATACTTGTATTCAATGTGAATACACTGTTATACCATGAGTTTTTACTTCTATATGTAAACTGCATCAAATATACTTGTATTCAATGTGAATACACTGTTATACCATGAGTTTTTACTTCTATATGTAAACTGCATGAAATATACTTGTATTCAATGTGAATACACTGTTATACCATGAGTTTTTACTTCTATATATAAACTGCATGGAATATACTTGTATTCAATGTGAATACACTGTTATACCATGAGTTTTTACTTCTATATGTAAACAGCATCAAATATACTTGTATTCAATGTGAATACACTGTTATACCATGAGTTTTTACTTCTATATGTAAACTGCATCAAATATACTTGTATTCAATGTGAATACACTGTTATACCATGAGTTTTTACTTCTATATGTAAACTGCATGGAATATACTTGTATTCAATGTGAATACACTGTTATACCATGAGTTTTTACTTCTATATGTAAACTGCATCAAATATACTTGTATTCAATGTGAATACACTGTTATACCATGAGTTTTTACTTCTATATGTAAACTGCATCAAATATACTTGTATTCAATGTGAATACACTGTTATACCATGAGTTTTTACTTCTATATGTAAACTGCATCAAATATACTTGTATTCAATGTGAATACACTGTTATACCATGAGTTTTTACTTCTATATATAAACTGCATGAAATATACTTGTATTCAATGTGAATACACTGTTATACCATGAGTTTTTACTTCTATATGTAAACTGCATCAAATATACTTGTATTCAATGTGAATACACTGTTATACCATGAGTTTTTACTTCTATATGTAAACAGCATCATGGAATATACTTGTATTCAATGTGAATACACTGTTATACCATGAGTTTTTACTTCTATATGTAAACTGCATCAAATATACTTGTATTCAATGTGAATACACTGTTATACCATGAGTTTTTACTTCTATATGTAAACTGCATCAAATATACTTGTATTCAATGTGAATACACTGTTATACCATGAGTTTTTACTTCTATATGTAAACTGCATGGAATATACTTGTATTCAATGTGAATACACTGTTATACCATGAGTTTTTACTTCTATATGTAAAACAGCATCAAATATACTTGTATTCAATGTGAATACACTGTTATACCATGAGTTTTTACTTCTATATGTAAACAGCATCATGAATATACTTGTATTCAATGTGAATACACTGTTATACCATGAGTTTTTACTTCTATATGTAAACTGCATCAAATATACTTGTATTCAATGTGAATACACTGTTATACCATGAGTTTTTACTTCTATATGTAAACTAGCATGAAATATACTTGTATTCAATGTGAATACACTGTTATACCATGAGTTTTTACTTCTATATGTAAACTGCATCAAATATACTTGTATTCAATGTGAATACACTGTTATACCATGAGTTTTTACTTCTATATGTAAACTGCATCAAATATACTTGTATTCAATGTGAATACACTGTTATACCATGAGTTTTACTTCCACCTCTATATGTAAACTGCATGGAATATACTTGTATTCAATGTGAATACACTGTTATACCATGAGTTTTTACTTCTATATATAAACTGCATCAAATATACTTGTATTCAATGTGAATACACTGTTATACCATGAGTTTTTACTTCTATATGTAAACTGCATCAAATATACTTGTATTCAATGTGAATACACTGTTATACCATGAGTTTTTACTTCTAAGATGTAAACTGCATCAAATATACTTGTATTCAATGTGAATACACTGTTATACCATGAGTTTTTACTTCTATATGTAAACTGCATCAAATATACTTGTATTCAATGTGAATACACTGTTATACCATGAGTTTTTACTTCTATATGTAAACTGCATCAAATATACTTGTATTCAATGTGAATACACTGTTATACCATGAGTTTTTACTTCTATATGTAAACTGCATCAAATATACTTGTATTCAATGTGAATACACTGTTATACACATGAGTTTTTACTTCTATATGTAAAAACTGCATGGAATATACTTGTATTCAATGTGAATACACTGTTATACCATGAGTTTTTACTTCTATATGTAAACTGCATCAAATATACTTGTATTCAATGTGAATACACTGTTATACCATGAGTTTTTACTTCTATATGTAAACTGCATCAAATATACTTGTATTCAATGTGAATACACTGTTATACCATGAGTTTTTTACTTCTATATGTGAAACTGCATCAAATATACTTGTATTCAATGTGAATACACTGTTATACCATGAGTTTTTACTTCTATATGTAAACTGCATGAAATATACTTGTATTCAATGTGAATACACTGTTATACCATGAGTTTTTACTTCTATATGTAAACTGCATGAAATATACTTGTATTCAATGTGAATACACTGTTATACCATGAGTTTTTACTTCTATATGTAAACTGCATCAAATATACTTGTATTCAATGTGAATACACTGTTATACCATGAGTTTTTACTTCTATATGTAAACTGCATCAAATATACTTGTATTCAATGTGAATACACTGTTATACCATGAGTTTTTACTTCTATATGTAAACTGCATCAAATATACTTGTATTCAATGTGAATACACTGTTATACCATGAGTTTTTACTTCTATATGTAAACTGCATCAAATATACTTGTATTCAATGTGAATACAGCACTATTATACCATGAGTTTTTACTTCTATATGTAAACTGCATCGAATATACTTGTATTCAATGTGAATACACTGTTATACCATGAGTTTTTACTTCTCTATGTAAAACTGCATCAAATATACTTGTATTCAATGTGAATACACTGTTATACCATGAGTTTTTACTTCTATATGTAAACTGCATCAAATATACTTGTATTCAATGTGAATACACTGTTATACCATGAGTTTTTACTTCTATATATGTAAACTGCATCGAATATATACTTGTATTCAATGTGAATACACTGTTATACCATGAGTTTTTACTTCTATATGTAAACTGCATCAAATATACTTGTATTCAATGTGAATACACTGTTATACCATGAGTTTTTACTTCTATATATAAACTGCATCAAATATACTTGTATTCAATGTGAATACACTGTTATACCATGAGTTTTTACTTCTATATGTAAACAGCATCAAATATACTTGTATTCAATGTGAATACACTGTTATACCATGAGTTTTTACTTCTATATGTAAAACTGCATCAGGAATATACTTGTATTCAATGTGAATACACTGTTATACCATGAGTTTTTACTTCTATATGTAAACTGCATCGAATATACTTGTATTCAATGTGAATACACTGTTATACCATGAGTTTTTACTTCTATATGTAAACTGCATGAAATATACTTGTATTCAATGTGAATACACTGTTATACCATGAGTTTTTACTTCTATATATAAACTGCATCAAATATACTTGTATTCAATGTGAATACACTGTTATACCATGAGTTTTTACTTCTATATGTAAACTGCATCAAATATACTTGTATTCAATGTGAATACACTGTTATACCATGAGTTTTTACTTCTATATGTAAAACTGCATGAAATATACTTGTATTCAATGTGAATACACTGTTATACCATGAGTTTTTACTTCTATATGTAAACTGCATCAAATATACTTGTATTCAATGTGAATACACTGTTATACCATGAGTTTTTACTTCTATATGTAAACTGCATCGAAATATACTTGTATTCAATGTGAATACACTGTTATACCATGAGTGTTTTACTTCTATATGTAAACTTCGCATGAAATATACTTGTATTCAATGTGAATACACTGTTATACCATGAGTTTTTACTTCTATATGTAAACTGCATCAAAATATACTTGTATTCAATGTGAATACACTGTTATACCATGAGTTTTTACTTCTATATGTAAACTGCATCGAATATACTTGTATTCAATGTGAATACACTGTTATACCATGAGTTTTTACTTCTATATGTAAAACTGCATGGAAATATACTTGTATTCAATGTGAATACACTGTTATACCATGAGTTTTTACTTCTATATGTAAACTGCATGGAATATACTTGTATTCAATGTGAATACACTGTTATACCATGAGTTTTTACTTCTATATGTAAACTGCATGGAATATACTTGTATTCAATGTGAATACACTGTTATACCATGAGTTTTTACTTCTATATGTAAACTGCATCGGAATATACTTGTATTCAATGTGAATACACTGTTATACCATGAGTTTTTACTTCTATATGTAAACTGCATCAAATATACTTGTATTCAATGTGAATACACTGTTATACCATGAGTTTTTACTTCTATATGTAAACTGCATCAAATATACTTGTATTCAATGTGAATACACTGTTATACCATGAGTTTTTACTTCTATATGTAAACTGCATCAAATATACTTGTATTCAATGTGAATACACTGTTATACCATGAGTTTTTACTTCTATATGTAAAGCTGCATCAAATATACTTGTATTCAATGTGAATACACTGTTATACCATGAGTTTTTACTTCTATATGTAAACTGCATGCAATATATACTTGTATTCAATGTGAATACACTGTTATACCATGAGTTTTTACTTCTATATATAAACTGCATCAAATATACTTGTATTCAATGTGAATACACTGTTATACCATGAGTTTTTACTTCTATATGTAAACTGCATCAAATATACTTGTATTCAATGTGAATACACTGTTATACCATGAGTTTTACTACTTCTATATGTAAACTGCATCGAATATACTTGTATTCAATGTGAATACACTGTTATACCATGAGTTTTTACTTCTATATGTAAACTGCATCAAATATACTTGTATTCAATGTGAATACACTGTTATACCATGAGTTTTTACTTCTATAGTAAAACTAAAAGCATCAAATATACTTGTATTCAATGTGAATACACTGTTATACCATGAGTTTTTACTTCTATATGTAAACTGGCATCAGAATATACTTGTATTCAATGTGAATACACTGTTATACCATGAGTTTTTACTTCTATATGTAAACTGCATCAAATATACTTGTATTCAATGTGAATACACTGTTATACCATGAGTTTTTACTTCTATATATGTAAACTGCATGAAATATACTTGTATTCAATGTGAATACACTGTTATACCATGAGTTTTTACTTCTATATGTAAACTGCATCAAATATACTTGTATTCAATGTGAATACACTGTTATACCATGAGTTTTTACTTCTATATGTAAACTGCATCGAATATACTTGTATTCAATGTGAATACACTGTTATACCATGAGTTTTTACTTCTATATGTAAACTGCATCAAATATACTTGTATTCAATGTGAATACACTGTTATACCATGAGTTTTTACTTCTATATATGTAAACTGCATCAAATATACTTGTATTCAATGTGAATACACTGTTATACCATGAGTTTTTACTTCTATATGTAAACTGCATGAAATATACTTGTATTCAATGTGAATACACTGTTATCACCATGAGTTTTTACTTCTATATGTAAACAGCATCAAATATACTTGTATTCAATGTGAATACACTGTTATACCATGAGTTTTTACTTCTATATGTAAAACTGCATCGAAATATACTTGTATTCAATGTGAATACACTGTTATACCATGAGTTTTTACTTCTATATGTAAACTGCATGGAATATACTTGTATTCAATGTGAATACACTGTTATACCATGAGTTTTTACTTCTCTATGTAAACAGCATCAAATATACTTGTATTCAATGTGAATACACTGTTATACCATGAGTTTTTACTTCTATATGTAAACTGCATCAAATATACTTGTATTCAATGTGAATACACTGTTATACCATGAGTTTTTACTTCTATATGTAAACTGCATCAAATATACTTGTATTCAATGTGAATACACTGTTATACCATGAGTTTTTACTTCTATATGTAAACTGCATGGAATATACTTGTATTCAATGTGAATACACTGTTATACCATGAGTTTTTACTTCTATATGTAAACTGCATGAAATATACTTGTATTCAATGTGAATACACTGTTATACCATGAGTTTTTACTTCTATATGTAAACTGCATCAAATATACTTGTATTCAAGTGTGAATACACTGTTATACCATGAGTTTTTACTTCTATATGTAAACTGCATGGAATATACTTGTATTCAATGTGAATACACTGTTATACCATGAGTTTTTACTTCTATATGTAAACAGCATCAAATATACTTGTATTCAATGTGAATACACTGTTATACCATGAGTTTTTACTTCTATATGTAAACTGCATGAAATATACTTGTATTCAATGTGAATACACTGTTATACCATGAGTTTTTACTTCTATATGTAAACTGCATCAAATATACTTGTATTCAATGTGAATACACTGTTATACCATGAAGTTTTTACTTCTATATGTAAACTGCATCAAATATACTTGTATTCAATGTGAATACACTGTTATACCATGAGTTTTTACTTCTATATGTAAACTGCATCAAATATACTTGTATTCAATGTGAATACACTGTTATACCATGAGTTTTTACTTCTATATGTAAACTGCATCAAATATACTTGTATTCAATGTGAATACACTGTTATACCATGAGTTTTTACTTCTATATGTAAACTGCATCAAATATACTTGTATTCAATGTGAATACACTGTTATACCATGAGTTTTTACTTCTATATGTAAAACTGCATCAAATATACTTGTATTCAATGTGAATACACTGTTATACCATGAGTTTTTACTTCTATATGTAAACTGCATCAAATATACTTGTATTCAATGTGAATACACTGTTATACCATGAGTTTTTACTTCTATATGTAAACTGCATCAAATATACTTGTATTCAATGTGAATACACTGTTATACCATGAGTTTTTACTTCTATATGTAAACTGCATGGAATATACTTGTATTCAATGTGAATACACTGTTATACCATGAGTTTTTACTTCTATATGTAAACAGCATCAAATATACTTGTATTCAATGTGAATACACTGTTATACCATGAGTTTTTACTTCTATATGTAAACTGCATCAAATATACTTGTATTCAATGTGAATACACTGTTATACCATTGAGTTTTTACTTCTATATGTAAACTGCATCAAATATACTTGTATTCAATGTGAATACACTGTTATACCATGAGTTTTTACTTCTATATGTAAACTGCATCAAATATACTTGTATTCAATGTGAATACACTGTTATACCATGAGTTTTTACTTCTATATATAAACTGCATCAAATATACTTGTATTCAATGTGAATACACTGTTATACCATGAGTTTTTACTTCTATATGTAAACTGCATCGAATATACTTGTATTCAATGTGAATACACTGTTATACCATGAGTTTTTACTTCTATATGTAAACTGCATCAAATATACTTGTATTCAATGTGAATACACTGTTATACCATGAGTTTTTACTTCTATATGTAAACTGCATGAAATATACTTGTATTCAATGTGAATACACTGTTATACCATGAGTTTTTACTTCTATATATAAACTGCATCAAATATACTTGTATTCAATGTGAATACACTGTTATACCATGAGTTTTTACTTCTATATATAAACTGCATCAAATATACTTGTATTCAATGTGAATACACTGTTATACCATGAGTTTTTACTTCTATATATAAACTGCATCGAATATACTTGTATTCAATGTGAATACACTGTTATACCATGAGTTTTTACTTCTATATGTAAACTGCATCAAATATACTTGTATTCAATGTGAATACACTGTTATACCATGAGTTTTTACTTCTATATGTAAACTGCATGAAATATACTTGTATTCAATGTGAATACACTGTTATACCATGAGTTTTTACTTCTATATGTAAACTGCATCGAAATATACTTGTATTCAATGTGAATACACTGTTATACCATGAGTTTTTACTTCTATATGTAAAACTGCATCAAATATACTTGTATTCAATGTGAATACACTGTTATACCATGAGTTTTAATACTTCTATATGTAAACTGCATCAAATATACTTGTATTCAATGTGAATACACTGTTATACCATGAGTTTTTACTTCTATATGTAAACTAGCATCAAATATACTTGTATTCAATGTGAATACACTGTTATACCATGAGTTTTTACTTCTATATGTAAACTGCATCAAATATACTTGTATTCAATGTGAATACACTGTTATACCATGAGTTTTTACTTCTATATATAAACTGCATGGAATATACTTGTATTCAATGTGAATACACTGTTATACCATGAGTTTTTACTTCTATATGTAAACTGCATCGAATATACTTGTATTCAATGTGAATACACTGTTATACCATGAGTTTTTACTTCTATATGTAAACTGCATGAAATATACTTGTATTCAATGTGAATACACTGTTATACCATGAGTTTTTACTTCTATATGTAAACAGCATCAAATATACTTGTATTCAATGTGAATACACTGTTATACCATGAGTTTTTACTTCTATATATAAACTGCATCAAATATACTTGTATTCAATGTGAATACACTGTTATACCATGAGTTTTTACACTTCTATATATGTAAACTGCATCAAATATACTTGTATTCAATGTGAATACACTGTTATACCATGAGTTTTTACTTCTATATGTAAACTGCATCAAATATACTTGTATTCAATGTGAATACACTGTTATAACCATGAGTTTTTACTTCTATATGTAAACTGCATGGAATATACTTGTATTCAATGTGAATACACTGTTATACCATGAGTTTTTACTTCTATATGTAAACTGCATCAAATATACTTGTATTCAATGTGAATACACTGTTATACCATGAGTTTTTACTTCTATATGTAAACTGCATGAAATATACTTGTATTCAATGTGAATACACTGTTATACCATGAGTTTTTACTTCTATATATAAACTGCATCAAATATACTTGTATTCAATGTGAATACACTGTTATACCATGAGTTTTTACTTCTATATGTAAACTGCATCAAATATACTTGTATTCAATGTGAATACACTGTTATACCATGAGTTTTTACTTCTATATGTAAACTGCATCAAATATACTTGTATTCAATGTGAATACACTGTTATACCATGAGTTTTTACTTCTATATGTAAACTGCATCAAATATACTTGTATTCAATGTGAATACACTGTTATACCATGAGTTTTTACTTCTATATGTAAACTGCATCAAATATACTTGTATTCAATGTGAATACACTGTTATACCATGAGTTTTTACTTCTATATGTAAACTGCAATCAAATATACTTGTATTCAATGTGAATACACTGTTATACCATGAGTTTTTACTTCTATATGTAAACTGCATCAAATATACTTGTATTCAATGTGAATACACTGTTATACCATGAGTTTTTACTTCTATATATAAACTGCATCAAATATACTTGTATTCAATGTGAATACACTGTTATACCATGAGTTTTTACTTCTATATGTAAACTGCATCAAATATACTTGTATTCAATGTGAATACACTGTTATACCATGAGTTTTTACTTCTATATGTAAACTGCATCAAATATACTTGTATTCAATGTGAATACACTGTTATACCATGAGTTTTTACTTCTATATGTAAACTGCATCAAATATACTTGTATTCAATGTGAATACACTGTTATACCATGAGTTTTTACTTCTATATGTAAACTGCATCAAATATACTTGTATTCAATGTGAATACACTGTTATACCATGAGTTTTTACTTCTATATGTAAACTGCATCAAATATACTTGTATTCAATGTGAATACACTGTTATACCATGAGTTTTTACTTCTATATGTAAACTGCATCAAATATACTTGTATTCAATGTGAATACACTGTTATACCATGAGTTTTTACTTCTATATGTAAACTGCATCAAATATACTTGTATTCAATGTGAATACACTGTTATACCATGAGTTTTTACTTCTATATGTAAACTGCATCGAATATACTTGTATTCAATGTGAATACACTGTTATACCATGAGTTTTTACTTCTATATGTAAACTGCATCAAATATACTTGTATTCAATGTGAATACACTGTTATACCATGAGTTTTTACTTCTATATGTAAACTGCATCAAATATACTTGTATTCAATGTGAATACACTGTTATACCATGAGTTTTTACTTCTATATGTAAACTGCATCAAATATACTTGTATTCAATGTGAATACACTGTTATACCATGAGTTTTTACTTCTATATGTAAACTGCATCAAATATACTTGTATTCAATGTGAATACACTGTTATACCATGAGTTTTTACTTCTATATGTAAACTGCATCAAATATACTTGTATTCAATGTGAATACACTGTTATACCATCAGTAGTTTTTTACTTCTATATGTAAACTGCATCAAATATACTTGTATTCAATGTGAATACACTGTTATACCATGAGTTTTTACTTCTATATGTAAACTGCATGAAATATACTTGTATTCAATGTGAATACACTGTTATACCATGAGTTTTTACTTCTATATGTAAACTGCATCAAATATACTTGTATTCAATGTGAATACACTGTTATACCATGAGTTTTTACTTCTATATGTAAACTGCATCAAATATACTTGTATTCAATGTGAATACACTGTTATACCATGAGTTTTTACTTCTATATGTAAAACTGCATGGAATATACTTGTATTCAATGTGAATACACTGTTATACCATGAGTTTTTACTTCTATATGTAAACTGCATCAAATATACTTGTATTCAATGTGAATACACTGTTATACCATGAGTTTTTACTTCTATATGTAAACTGCATGAAATATACTTGTATTCAATGTGAATACACTGTTATACCATGAGTTTTTACTTCTATATGTAAACTGCATCAAATATACTTGTATTCAATGTGAATACACTGTTATACCATGAGTTTTTACTTCTATATGTAAACTGCATCAAATATACTTGTATTCAATGTGAATACACTGTTATACCATGAGTTTTTACTTCTATATATAAACTGCATCGAATATACTTGTATTCAATGTGAATACACTGTTATACCATGAGTTTTTACTTCTATATGTAAACTGCATCAAATATACTTGTATTCAATGTGAATACACTGTTATACCATGAGTTTTTACTTCTATATGTAAACTGCATCAAATATACTTGTATTCAATGTGAATACACTGTTATACCATGAGTTTTTACTTCTATATATAAAAACTGCATCAAATATACTTGTATTCAATGTGAATACACTGTTATACCATGAGTTTTTACTTCTATATGTAAACTGCATCAAATATACTTGTATTCAATGTGAATACACTGTTATCTACCATGAGTTTTTACTTCTATATGTAAACTGCATCAAATATACTTGTATTCAATGTGAATACACTGTTATACCATGAGTTTTTACTTCTATATGTAAACTGCATCAAATATACTTGTATTCAATGTGAATACACTGTTATACCATGAGTTTTTACTTCTATATGTAAACTGCATCAAATATACTTGTATTCAATGTGAATACACTGTTATACCATGAGTTTTTACTTCTATATGTAAACAGCATCAAATATACTTGTATTCAATGTGAATACACTGTTATACCATGAGTTTTTACTTCTATATGTAAACTGCATCAAATATACTTGTATTCAATGTGAATACACTGTTATACCATGAGTTTTTACTTCTATATATGTAAACTGCATGGAATATACTTGTATTCAATGTGAATACACTGTTATACCATGAGTTTTTAGCTTCTATATGTAAACTGCATCAAATATACTTGTATTCAATGTGAATACACTGTTATACCATGAGTTTTTACTTCTATATGTAAACTGCATGGAATATACTTGTATTCAATGTGAATACACTGTTATACCATGAGTTTTTACTTCTATATGTAAACTGCATCAAAATATACTTGTATTCAATGTGAATACACTGTTATACCATGAGTTTTTACTTCTATATGTAAACTGCATGGAATATACTTGTATTCAATGTGAATACACTGTTATACCATGAGTTTTTACTTCTATATGTAAACTGCATCAAATATACTTGTATTCAATGTGAATACACTGTTATACCATGAGTTTTTACTTCTATATGTAAACTGCATCAAATATACTTGTATTCAATGTGAATACACTGTTATACCATGAGTTTTTACTTCTATATGTAAACTGCATCAAATATACTTGTATTCAATGTGAATACCACTGTGTTATATACCATGAGTTTTTACTTCTATATGTAAACTGCATCGAATATACTTGTATTCAATGTGAATACACTGTTATACCATGAGTTTTTACTTCTATATATAAACTGGCATGGAATATACTTGTATTCAATGTGAATACACTGTTATACCATGAGTTTTTACTTCTATATGTAAACTGCATCAAATATACTTGTATTCAATGTGAATACACTGTTATACCATGAGTTTTTACTTCTATATGTAAACTGCATGGAATATACTTGTATTCAATGTGAATACACTGTTATACCATGAGTTTTTACTTCTATATGTAAACTGCATGGAATATACTTGTATTCAATGTGAATACACTGTTATACCATGAGTTTTTACTTCTATATGTAAACTGCATCAAATATACTTGTATTCAATGTGAATACACTGTTATACCATGAGTTTTTACTTCTATATAGTAAACTGCATCAAATATACTTGTATTCAATGTGAATACACTGTTATACCATGAGTTTTTACTTCTATATGTAAACTGCATCAAATATACTTGTATTCAATGTGAATACACTGTTATACCATGAGTTTTTACTTCTATATGTAAACTGCATCAAATATACTTGTATTCAATGTGAATACACTGTTATACCATGAGTTTTTACTTCTATATATAAACTGCATGGAATATACTTGTATTCAATGTGAATACACTGTTATACCATGAGTTTTTACTTCTATATGTAAACTGCATCAAATATACTTGTATTCAATGTGAATACACTGTTATACCATGAGTTTTTACTTCTATATGTAAACTGCATGGAATATACTTGTATTCAATGTGAATACACTGTTATACCATGAGTTTTTACTTCTATATGTAAACTGCATCAAATATACTTGTATTCAATGTGAATACACTGTTATACCATGAGTTTTTACTTCTATATGTAAACTGCATCAAATATACTTGTATTCAATGTGAATACACTGTTATACCATGAGTTTTTACTTCTATATGTAAACTGCATCAAATATACTTGTATTCAATGTGAATACACTGTTATACCATGAGTTTTTACTTCTATATGTAAACTGCATCGAATATACTTGTATTCAATGTGAATACACTGTTATACCATGAGTTTTTACTTCTATATGTAAACTGCATCAAATATACTTGTATTCAATGTGAATACACTGTTATACCATGAGTTTTTACTTCTATATGTAAACTGCATGGAATATACTTGTATTCAATGTGAATACACTGTTATACCATGAGTTTTTACTTCTATATGTAAACTGCATCGAAATATACTTGTATTCAATGTGAATACACTGTTATACCATGAGTTTTTACTTCTATATGTAAACTGCATCAAATATACTTGTATTCAATGTGAATACACTGTTATACCATGAGTTTTTACTTCTATATGTAAACTGCATCAAATATACTTGTATTCAATGTGAATACACTGTTATACCATGAGTTTTTACTTCTATATGTAAACAGCATCATGGAATATACTTGTATTCAATGTGAATACACTGTTATACCATGAGTTTTTACTTCTATATGTAAACTGCATGGAATATACTTGTATTCAATGTGAATACACTGTTATACCATGAGTTTTTACTTCTATATGTAAACTGCATCAAATATACTTGTATTCAATGTGAATACACTGTTATACCATGAGTTTTTACTTCTATATGTAAACTGCATCAAATATACTTGTATTCAATGTGAATACACTGTTATACCATGAGTTTTTACTTCTATATGTAAACTGCATCAGAATATACTTGTATTCAATGTGAATACACTGTTATACCATGAGTTTTTACTTCTATATATAACCTCCATCAAATATACTTGTATTCAATGTGAATACACTGTTATATACCATGAGTTTTTACTTCTATATGTAAACTGCATCGAATATACTTGTATTCAATGTGAATACACTGTTATACCATGAGTTTTTACTTCTATATGTAAACTGCATGGAATATACTTGTATTCAATGTGAATACACTGTTATACCATGAGTTTTTACTTCTATATGTAAAACTGCATGAAATATACTTGTATTCAATGTGAATACACTGTTATACCATGAGTTTTTACTTCTATATGTAAACTGCATCAAATATACTTGTATTCAATGTGAATACCACTGTTATACCATGAGTTTTTACTTCTATATGTAAACTGCATCAAATATACTTGTATTCAATGTGAATACACTGTTATACCATGAGTTTTTACTTCTATATGTAAACTGCATGAAATATACTTGTATTCAATGTGAATACACTGTTATACCATGAGTTTTTACTTCTATATATAAAACTGCATCAAATATACTTGCTAGTATTCAATGTGAATACACTTTTATACCATGAGTTTTTACTTCTATATGTAAACTGCATGAAATATACTTGTATTCAATGTGAATACACTGTTATACCATGAGTTTTTACTTCTATATGTAAACTGCAGCATCAAATATACTTGTATTCAATGTGAATACACTGTTATACCATGAGTTTTTACTTCTATATGTAAACTGCATCAAATATACTTGTATTCAATGTGAATACACTGTTATACCATGAGTTTTTACTTCTATATGTAAACTGCATCAAATATACTTGTATTCAATGTGAATACACTGTTATACCATGAGTTTTTACTTCTATATGTAAACTGCATGAAATATACTTGTATTCAATGTGAATACACTGTTATACCATGAGTTTTTACTTCTATATATAAACTGCATCAAATATACTTGTATTCAATGTGAATACACTGTTATACCATGAGTTTTTACTTCTATATGTAAACTGCATGAAATATACTTGTATTCAATGTGAATACACTGTTATACCATGAGTTTTTACTTCTATATGTAAACTGCATCAAATATACTTGTATTCAATGTGAATACACTGTTATACCATGAGTTTTTACTTCTATATGTAAACTGCATCAAATATACTTGTATTCAATGTGAATACACTGTTATACCATGAGTTTTTACTTCTATATGTAAACTGCATCAAATATACTTGTATTCAATGTGAATACACTGTTATACCATGAGTTTTTACTTCTATATGTAAACTGCATCGAATATATACTTGTATTCAATGTGAATACACTGTTATACCATGAGTTTTTACTTCTATATGTAAACTGCATGGAATATACTTGTATTCAATGTGAATACACTGTTATACCATGAGTTTTTACTTCTATATATAAACTGCATCGAATATACTTGTATTCAATGTGAATACACTGTTATACCATGAGTTTTTACTTCTATATGTAAACTGCATGGAATATACTTGTATTCAATGTGAATACACTGTTATACCATGAGTTTTTACTTCTATATGTAAACTGCATCAAATATACTTGTATTCAATGTGAATACACTGTTATACCATGAGTTTTTACTTCTATATGTAAACTGCATGAAATATACTTGTATTCAATGTGAATACACTGTTATACCATGAGTTTTTACTTCTATATGTAAACTGCATCGAATATACTTGTATTCAATGTGAATACACTGTTATACCATGAGTTTTTACTTCTATATGTAAACTGCATGAAATATACTTGTATTCAATGTGAATACACTGTTATACCATGAGTTTTAACTTCTATATGTAAACTGCATCAAATATACTTGTATTCAATGTGAATACACTGTTATACCATGAGTTTTTACTTCTATATGTAAACTGCATCAAATATACTTGTATTCAATGTGAATACACTGTTATACCATGAGTTTTTTACTTCTATATGTAAACTGCATCGAATATACTTGTATTCAATGTGAATACACTGTTATACCATGAGTTTTTACTTCTATATGTAAACTGCATCAAATATACTTGTATTCAATGTGAATACACTGTTATACCATGAGGTTTTTACTTCTATATGTAAACTGCATGGAATATACTTGTATTCAATGTGAATACACTGTTATACCATGAGTTTTTACTTCTATATGTAAACAGCTGCATCAAATATACTTGTAATTCAATGTGAATACACTGTTATACCATGAGTTTTTACTTCTATATGTAAACTGCATGGAATATACTTGTATTCAATGTGAATACACTGTTATACCATGAGTTTTTACTTCTAATGTAAACTGCATCAAAAACTTGTATTCAATATGAATACACTGTTATACCAGAGTTTTTACTTCTATATGTAAACTGCACATGGAATATACTTGTATTCAATGTGAATACACTGTTATACCATGAATTTTTACTTCTATATATAAACTGCATCAAATATACTTGTATTCAATGTGAATACACTGTTATACCATGAGTTTTTACTTCTATATGTAAACTGCATCAAATATACTTGTATTCAATGTGAATACACTGTTATACCATGAGTTTTTACTTCTATATGTAAACTGCATGAAATATACTTGTATTCAATGTGAATACACTGTTATACCATGAGTTTTTACTTCTATATGTAAACTGCATCAAATATACTTGTATTCAATGTGAATACACTGTTATACCATGAGTTTTTACTTCTATATGTAAACTGCATGGAATATACTTGTATTCAATGTGAATACACTGTTATACCATGAGTTTTATACTTCTATATGTAAACTGCATCAAATATACTTGTATTCAATGTGAATACACTGTATTTATACCATGAGTTTTTACTTCTATATGTAAACTGCATCAGAATATACTTGTATTCAATGTGAATACACTGTTATACCATGAGTTTTTACTTCTATATGTAAACTGCATGGAAATATACTTGTATTCAATGTGAATACACTGTTATACCATGAGTTTTTACTTCTATATATAAACTTCCATGGAATATACTTGTATTCAATGTGAATACACTGTTATACCATTAGTTTTTACTTCTATATGTAAACTGCATCAAATATACTTGTATTCAATGTGAATACACTGTTATACCATGAGTTTTTACTTCTATATATAAACTGCATGGAATATACTTGTATTCAATGTGAATACACTGTTATACCATGAGTTTTTACTTCTATATGTAAACTGCATCAAATATACTTGTATTCAATGTGAATACACTGTTATACCATGAGTTTTTACTTCTATATGTAAACTGCATCAAATATACTTGTATTCAATGTGAATACACTGTTATACCATGAGTTTTTACTTCTATATGTAAACTGCATCAAATATACTTGTATTCAATGTGAATACACTGTTATACCATGAGTTTTTACTTCTATATGTAAACTGCATCAAATATACTTGTATTCAATGTGAATACACTGTTATACCATGAGTTTTATTACTTCTATATGTAAACATCCATCAAATATACTTGTATTCAATGTGAATACACTGTTATACCATGAGTTTTTACTTCTATATGTAAACTGCATCAAATATACTTGTATTCAATGTGAATACACTGTTATACCATGAGTTTTTACTTCTATATGTAAACTGCATCAAATATACTTGTATTCAATGTGAATACACTGTTATACCATGAGTTTTTACTTCTATATATAAAACTGCATCAAATATACTTGTATTCAATGTGAATACACTGTTATACCATGAGTTTTTACTTCTATATGTAAACAGCATCAAATATACTTGTATTCAATGTGAATACACTGTTATACCATGAGTTTTTACTTCTATATGTAAACTGCATGGAATATACTTGTATTCAATGTGAATACACTGTTATACCATGAGTTTTTACTTCTATATATAAAGCTGCATGGAATATACTTGTATTCAATGTGAATACACTGTTATACCATGAGTTTTTACTTCTATATGTAAACAGCATCAAATATACTTGTATTCAATGTGAATACACTGTTATACCATGAGTTTTTACTTCTATATGTAAACTGCATGGAATATACTTGTATTCAATGTGAATACACTGTTATACCATGAGTTTTTACTTCTATATGTAAACTGCATGAAATATACTTGTATTCAATGTGAATACACTGTTATACCATGAGTTTTTACTTCTATATGTAAACTGCATCAAATATACTTGTATTCAATGTGAATACACTGTTATACCATGAGTTTTTACTTCTATATGTAAACTGCATCAAATATACTTGTATTCAATGTGAATACACTGTTATACCATGAGTTTTTACTTCTATATGTAAACTGCATCGAATATACTTGTATTCAATGTGAAT